>NW_027110919.1:2810115-2837142 GCF_000696795.3 Halyomorpha halys | reverse complement strand
ACCTTTCCTGCCCTGCCACCTCGCAGGAAGGGGGGAATTATTATTATTATTCATGAATAGACCATTGATAAATAAATATTGTATCCATGGCAATATTATCTATTAGTTTCAACTATAGCTAATTTTTGCCAAACACTGCAAAAGGGGCAATTTAAGTCCGAGGAGCACTTAACACAGAGCTTCAAATTCCATAGAGATCCAACTAAAAACTATATTTTAGGCGTTCGGTCATAAAATATAGAAACTCCGAAAATGAAAACTTTTACAATGTTAAATTGTTTGTTAATTACAATATTTCACCTTCAATCAGTAGTCACTTACTAAAACTTGACATTGTAGTCTTAAGTTAACAACAAATTTCCTGAATATTCTTTTAACACATTTTGAAATAAGCCTTTAAAAGAACCGATGGTACTAAAAACTGCAATTCATGAATGATTTCAGTTACCTTTGGGAAAAAAAGTTTATCATCGGTGTTGCGCCCACCGCAAAAGATTTTTTGATAATCATTTATTCAAATTAGAATTCAAAACGTGTTTTTGAAATGTTCTTTTGTTTTCTCGGTTGGAAAATTTTGATTTTTATGTTTGAAAAAGAAAAATCTATCTTTGCTACTTATTTATTTTATAATTGTTCATGTTCATAATAAATATATGCAATATCTTGTTTTGTGGAACCACAGATCGCCTGCTCCTCTCAGTCTCAAATTGTTGCAACTTTTAAGAAGAATATGACTTACTATTCCATCAGACTCGTAGTTATAGAGTTAATTAGTAACAATTGATAAAAGTGCTAAAATATCGCTGAAAATCCCGAATATCGTTCTAGTTTGTACAAAAGCAAACTTTATTAGTATCAAATGAATATTTTTCAATGTATAGAATACAATTTTAACTGTTAAAATGTATGCTCGAAAATTGCTTTGTTGCCCTGTGTCAATAATGAAGTAACTTTTCATATTGCCATTGAATAGGAATGGTTTAATGACGTATTGGAGAACGATATAAAATGTGTTAATGGCTTATGGTTTATGGTTACGCAATGAATGGGGAGTTACTTTCCCTTTACTTTCCTTGGTAGGGGGCGCGGTGGCTAGCCATTAACAGTGAGTACTGTTCAAGCCGGTCGAGGATCGAGTTGTCTTCGTAGTATCTCTCATCTCTTAGCGCTCCTTTGCGTGAGTATACTTTTAACTGTTTACTTTAATTGTTATTATAAGCCGCTTTATTATAGTTTTTTTTTTTTTTTTAGTCGAATCAATTTTTGAATTATTAACTATCAATCAGAATGGTCGAGGAAAAGATTCCTAAAGACCATAGGAATGAAACCACTTGGTGGTTTATATAGCAATATATTTTTTTTAAAATGAATTTTATGTGTAATATTAATTGATGTATTTTAAATGATTAGCCCCTAGAAAAATATAATATTTCCATGAAATATTGACTATAAAACTAAATAATTTTAATCAAGTGACTGAGGAGTAAAATTAGAAAATAGTAAAAAGACCCGAAACGTTACCAAAGTGTGAAAAATAAAGTTGTCAAAGATAAAAACAAAATATATAATTTTATTTTTGTACACTGTGGGTAAATGTGATCCTTGATCATTCTGATTGGAACTTAATTATTTACTTTAATTTATGTGTTATGTGAACGTGTTTTGTTTGTCTATTGTTACACAAGTTTTGTGTATTTTCTTTTTAGGTTCGTTATAATTTTATAAATAAATCTCAACCGGTTTATTCTACATTTTATTTTAATCTATGTTAAGTTATTCTCTAGGCTGACTTGCTGGGCCATTATGATTCATAACAAATATATTTATGGATTTCCTCTTGACTATTCAGTCGTGCATTGAAATCCAATTACATAAACATTTATACGTACTAGCACATTTGCAGAATTTAATGCATAAAGAACATGTCAATTATTTGTAAAAATGAGGTTTTTGTCCCAAAGGTTGTTTATAAAACTATAGTTAAATAATATATACGTACAAAGACTATAATTACAGATTATTTAAAAAAATGTTAGATAATCTTTTAAATACAAGTTAAAGTGACTACATCCACTTTGCGGTCAAACGTTTATTAAGACTGCCATCAATTTGTTTTCTTGGGAATCCGTCTAAACGAAACTAAAATAACTTTTCAGATGAAGCTTTAATAAAAGAAAATACACTTAATAATAATTTTTTGTTCAAATATAGTAAAAAAACAACAACATTGACCTTTGACTGATGAAGTAGAATCTAGGGCATTCATAAATTTCGGTTTTATTTATTAATTAATTTTTAATTATGTTATTTAAACAAACTTCTATTAGTTTCCATATCAGAAGGTTTTGTCGGGGTTGTCTGGTCTTAAGCGATTTCTCCAGCCTGATATACTCTTTACAGAAGGCCCACGACAGTAACACGTATCACGACAGTTTTTTTAGTTTAATAAATAATGTCTGAAATCAACTAGCAAATTTTATTCAACATTTTCATATTTTGTATTAACTAATTGACAATGCTAAATATAATGGAGAAATATTATTATGTTTTATCTCTTATATACATGTACAAATAAATACAGGAAATACGGATGACAAAAAATGTGTAGATAATATTGGGATTGTATTGGTACAATCTTGGTGTAGTTTTTTACATAACTGAACTTGTGGTCCTAAATTTTTGACCTAAATTGTACAAGGTATGTACATTCTTTAGTTGTGTTTTATTAATATTTTTACATATGTATGGAATATATTGTAAGAGAAAGTATTATGAGAGTGCGAAATTTCGAATTTGAGTTTTCCCCAGAAATATACGTTTTGAGGACACAAGTCCAAATAACCAAGTCTCGCAAAAAAAATCTATGTGTATATGAAACGAAATGTCCTACGAAACTGAAATTAAATATTCTAGGTGGCTATCCATATATCTCGAATGTTTCTGCGACTGTTCAGAAATGTACCTCATAGAATCGATTTTTCACATTTTTTCTATTTTCTCCAAAACTAACAATTTTGATTAAAATTGAATGGTATTTAAATATCAGTTAGGTCTTATTCTCATTGAAATAGACTGAGTAGGCTTAAATGGCGAATTTTTAAATAATCTTTCCCTAAAGTAACTTTAATTTTATTTATATGAAGAAAAACAATACAATAAATAAACATTTTTCATTGTTAGCAATTATAAACAATGGGTGTTAATAGCCACCTCAATCGACGTAGTCTTTTGAAGGAAAGCTTTAAAGAACAAATAAAAAAACCCAAACTGGTTAAGATATAAATATTTATTTGGTGAGGGCAACAATAGAAAACATAAACATAAAATAAAACAAAAGAGTTAAAATGAAACAATGATAATATAAATATTAGTAAAATAAACAAAAAATAAAATTAGCAAAACGAATTAGGAAATGAAATATATAAAAAATAAAATAGTAAATGACGGTCCCGAAGAAAAGTTGATCCATGGATGGTCGATCATTATTAAATAGCTCTGTAACTGAAATAGAGCCAAAATCAGAGAATGACCCATATATGTTTCTTGGAAAAGTATGTTGTTTTGTAATCCAGTAATCACTGGTGATCATTTTAAAATGTGTTCTTATTAATAGTACAAGGGCCGGGAAGAAAAAAAGGCAGTAATCTCACCCCAATTTTTTATTACTGTAATGAAAACTAGGTATAATTACTAATCAAAATTGATGAATCTGCCAAGTATAGGTAGGGGGGAAAAAATGGCGGCTGTTTCAAAACCTTAAAGAAACATTATTTTTTCATTCGGTGCTCTATATCTTAAAAACTACCAACAACACTAGAAAATCTAAGAGAACCTTATTTAAAGAAGAGTAAATTTGCTGAAATATTAGCCCTAAAAGAGCTATTTACGTCCAATATTTTTCGAGATATTTTTAAAAGCAAAATTTCTTAAAAATCTACTGCAAGATAAGTAGTTAGTTAATTTATTTTGAGAAATCTATATCTCTGGAACTATGTGATGTACAGATGTCTATTAGCACTCAAATTAAAGCTAATATAATGGACTATACAGAAGTTTATGACCTTTACCTTCGTATGAATAGTAGTTTTTATGATATTTGCTAAAATAAATTGATTTTTAGTTGTTCGGACATTAAATTTGATTTATGAAAAACTTCATTTCAGAAACCATTTGACGTACAGATGTCTGACAGCGCTCAAATTAAAGCTAGTTAAATTTACTATAAAATAGTAAATAATGTTTATCTTTTTAGGACTAGTAGTTTTTATGATATTTGACAAAATCAACTCACAAAATGTTAATTTCTAGTTGTTCGGATAAAATGTTGAATTTTTGAAAAAATCTAGATCCATAAGACGCACACATGTCTGTCAACACTCAAAATAAAGGAAATTTAACTTACTATAAAGTAGTTTATGATACTTATCTTCGTAGGGATAGTAGTGTTTATGATATTCACTTATGAATATAAATTTGGCAAATGAAAATTTGTTCGAACAATTGTAATCTATCAATTTATTTTAGCAAATTTCATGTAAACTATTACTCCTACGAAGATAAACATAATAAACTACTTTATATCTCATTAAACTAGCTTTAATTTAAGTGCTAATAGACATCTGCACGTCAAATAGTTTTTGAGATATAGATTTTTCAAAATAAATTCACTAACTACTGACCCTTCAGTACGTCCCATACAACATTTTTATGAAATGTTGCTTTTTAAAAAAATATATCTCGAGAACTATTTAACGTAAATAACTCTTTCAGGGCTCATATTTTAGCAAATTTACTCTTTTTTAAATAATGTTCTCTTAGATTTTCTAGTGTTGTTGGTAGTTTTTAAGATATAAAGCTCCGAATGAAAAATTAAATTTTGTTATCGCTTTTAAACAGCCGCCATTTTTTATTCCCCTGCCTATACTTGGCAGACTCATAAATTTTTACTAGCAATTATACACAGTTTTCATTAAAGTAATCAAAAATTGGGGTGAGATAACAGCCTTTTTTCTCCTCTCGGGCTCTTGTACTATGAGATGAAGATATTTTAATGTAATGAAGTGTAGATCACCACTGCACATGGGCGTAGGAGCTGGGGGAGCCGCGGTTCCCTCCTAGATTTTTGGAAGCCAAGGAAAAGAAAAAAATAAAGAAAATATTTAATTTGTTTGATAGATAATTTCTTCTTGGAAACATGCTATAATTAGTGAGACAACATTGTTGAGTTGACATCTTCACGGATCACAACAGCACCTTTGAAGGGACAAGATGAATATACTTCGATTCCGTAAAAAAGGTAAGATTCAATGAGCGCAGTTATTCGTCATTTTCTTATCTCTAAAAATAATGGAGGGCAACGAATACAAAAGATCTGCTCCCCCCCTTGGCGAAATCCTGCCTACGCCCATGCAGCTGCAACTAACAAACAGGTAAAACGTTGGTGGGCCCACGTCTGTACGGGCTCATTAATGCATTCCATAATTAAATTATAATATATAAGTATAGTAGACTGTATTATATATTTGTCTCCATCAAAAGTAGAAAAGTACAAAAGCCAAGATATCATCACAGGCACTTATTGAGGGCAGACAGGATGTGGTTGTTGTATTGAATTATACTAGACGATTAATTAGCAATAGCTCATATTGGAATCAAAGGCCAAAAAACGCGGAAAAGGTCTGGTTCTGGACTGTAATGTCGACTGTAGAACTCAAAATGTCTAAACTAATGTATGCTGAACGCAGACTGGGCAAGTTAGAAGCTACAATCGCTACTGTAATTAGCTAGAACTGATTTTAAATGTAGATCATCGTCACGTTGCTAAGCGACACCGTAACAACTAGCAACCTTTACTTTTAAACTTAATTATTGTATTACAAATATAAATACAAATGTTTCTTTTCAAATAAAAAAAAAATTCTAAAGAAAATGGTATAAATAAAATAAATGGAATTAAATTAAATGCTACAACTACATACGAATTAATATGTTAAGTTTGGCTTTAACAATGGGTAAACACAGAATATTAAAGAATTTTATGAATAACTAAAGAAGAAAATAAGATATCCAGTGAGGATGGGAAGAGACGATACCGCCCGATCTTTCCCGATTGTATTACAGCTTCGTTATCATTAGTTAAACTGTTGAATTTTTTGGCAGGAACAAAATTTATATTCGTTATTTTTATCTCGAGGAATACTATAAATGAATTTTTAAAGTAACTGAAAAATAAAAAATGTTTGTTCATAATTTTCACCTGTTATGGTTCTTAGTTTTTTGTTTTTTTTCGAAAATCGCAAAAATAGTGACACTTGAACAAACGCCGAGCAATCTACATTGGAGTTGAAAACTTAATTAGGGTGGCACTTGAAGGTTGTGTGGTGCAAGCACCGCAACAGATTTTTTTATCTGTTGTCGAATTCCTCGAATGGTGAACGATAATTACAAATGTTTATTTAGAAATGTGTTCTCTAACATTTTAATATCAAATAAACCTTAAAATACAATAAAGTTCTTTGCTTGTAATTAATCTGGAAATTAACCATTACCGTTGATTTTAAACATTCATTTTATAAACGATTGTGATATTTTAAATTTAATTTTGTTGTTATATTATTTTTACCTAAACCTATCTTGTGCGATAATGTTTTTATCTGAAAGTAATTTATACCCTAATTCCCTGATGTGGATTAAATGTCTTTAACATTGACATAAATTATTCAAAGATAATTTCTATGTAATTTTCCTCTATCATAATCATTTTCTTCTCATGGAGAATTAAACCCTGTTCCATACCACTGATAAAACTCAGTTTCTCCTGATCATTATGAAAAAACATGACGACCGAAACCGGATTCTTATCAGATTAATATGCGTATGGTTTTGAAAGTGTGTCTTCGGTTTATACATTACTTGTTTATGATGTTTTTTTTTTTATATTTACTTCCACATTTTCCCCTATCAATGTAGCAATATCTGTCTTGTTCCTTTTATTTTTCATTCTTAGACGCACCAGAATTTCAGAGCACTATTCCACCTTTAAGTCCCTCCGAAATCTTACCCAAACATCCTTCTGCCGCGCTAAGGAATGCTCCTGTTGTGATTAATGCTAATTTAACAACATCCTATCCCAAGCACCTGATCCTAAATCCAAATGGAAAATACTTAAGAACTTCTCCGTTTTAAGCTCCAAATCCTGTCCATATTACCACACACAATACCACCTATATGCAGAAGATATTGATAGCATTAATACATGGGCGTTAAACAATGATTTGAACTTGCGTGCCTAAAAAAACCAAGGCCATTCTTATTGGTTCCAAGCGCCTCCTTCATTCCCTCCCTTACTACACCCTACTACAATGCCCACAACAATCATACCCGATAAAACTCTTTCATTAATGGTTTCAACAATCATGCCTGATGACACCCGTAGAAGACTGATGAAGAGCAGGAAGGGGGAACTTCTCATCTAAAATTTGATTTTGTACCACGCCTGTAGTAGGTGCCACTGGATACTACTCTCCCTGAAGCCTTTCATGAAACTTTCATAAGTAATGTATTTACTTATTCTGATATTAATTGACAAGTGTGAATAATGTCATTAAGATAAAAATAGTAATAAGAGATCTATGGCTATACTCTACTTACCCAGGGAAGAAGATGGCTGTGGGCTTATTTCTGTTGGAGATTCGAGACGCAAACAAGAAAATTCCATGAAAGAATATTTTATTGCAAGTACTTCTACAATCATCGACATGATGCAAGAATTGGACGAAGGTTACCCTGTCTTAGAGATCCAACGCTCCACGATATGAAAAATGACGACCATTATAACAGTTATGGAAGGAGAAAGAACTCTATGAGAGATTTGACTAAGATTATGAACCTGAGTTTTATTGTGAGTCCTGAGTTGAATGGTTTGTGAAAGCAATTCTTTGGTGAAACTGAAGGGTTTTCGATAGCCATCCAGGATCGAGCTGTAAGAACCAGGGCTTAAAGGATGCATATCCTAGAAGAGATTTAGATTACAGAAAAATGTCGTTTTTGCTCTAGGATGCATGAATCTATTCAGCATGGGTGTGACACATTTGCAAGGGCAGTTGATGGATGAAACTCATAATCCATATGTATATGAAATATTTCAGGTGACAAGACTTCTATACTCAACGGTACGCTTTGAGCAGCCCAGGCAGAAGTCCATTATAGTGCAGTGCACTAACTGTCAAGACTTGGGACACACCAAGAGCTACTGCCATCACCAATCCAGGTGCGTTAAATGTGCCGGCCTTCATCCATCAAACACCTGTCTGAAATCACGGGAGGAACCTGCCATATGTGCACTGTGCACGAAAAACCATCCGGCGAACTACAGAGGGTGCGAGGTATATAAAAACTTATACAAGCAACGGACCCACAATAGAGCATTAAAAACTCTAGATGATAAGAATCGCACACAAGTACCTCCTGAAGTTGGGAATTTAGCCAGTTTTCCTGAATTGCAGAAAAATGCATCTCAACTAAACCAGCAACAACCTTCAGTCTCAGATCATCATCGTCAGGAATACAGAAGACCGCAACCATATTCTGTAGTCACACAAAACCAGCAATCTCGACGTCAGACGCCTCAGGCCTCCCATTCCTATCCCCAGACCTCTCATTCTCAAACTCCTCGTTCGCTTGTTCCTTCCCATCATCTACCTTTAAAGGTAAAATTACCCCAGGAACATCCACAACCAGCTCCTTCTCATCCTACTCTGCAAGTAAACAACCCACCCCAATTACCGGTTAAAATAGATCCCGTACCCTATACCTCACGACGGGTTCACCCAACACCCACTGCTCCGACTCATACAAACTACCGAGCCCCTGAGTCACAGCTTCATCCACATCTCAACTACAATCCAACTGATATAACCTCAATCCTGTCATCCTTCCTGTTGGATCTCCAAAATACCATAAAACCGCTAATCACCCTCCTCACTAGAATCCTGACTGAAATTCCTTTCAATCTTCCACGATGAGCGCAAAGCCCCTAGTTATCCTTTTGTGGAACGCTAATGGACTACATAACCACCGTGACGAACTCGATATATTTCTCCACAACAAACACATAGATATTGCCCTGTTGACAGAAACTCACTTTACTCAACGGTCACATTTCTACATCCGTGACTTCATTACTTACAGATCAGACCACCCAGACAACACTTCACACGCCGGGTCTTGCATCCTTATTCATAAATCCCTACCCCATTCCCTCATTCCTTCCACTCCAACTGACGCTATCCAAGCAACCTCTGTAATAATTTCAACTCGTCCTTTCCACTTAACATTATCAGCTGTATACTGTCCCCCTGGTAATTCCCTTTCCTACAATCACCTTGACTCTTTATTCCAATCCTTCGGATCGCGCTTCATTGCTGGAGGAGACTATAATGCCAAACATCAACGATGGGGATGTCGTACATCCAATACCCGTGGTAATATCCTTTCCAGAGTCTCTACCTCCAATAATTATTCTATCCTCACGCCCATGAGTCCTACTTATTGGCCTACATCTCTCAAGAAACGTCCAGATATCCTAGACATATTTATCACCTCCCAAATTTCCTGTTCCCGGACCATCATCGAATCTATAGATGACCTTTCCTCAGACCACAGTCCAGTTATCCTTTCCTTACATTCGAGCTTCGTTCCTAAGCCCTCTCCTCCCTCATTGATTAAAGGACGAGTTGACTGGGACAAATTTCGTAATGATTTGGAAAACAAACTGGACTTAAAAACTCCACTTAAAACTAAACATGACATTGACGAAGCAATAAAAAACTTCACAGACTCTATAAGAATTTGCATACACGACAACACGATGACCAGTAATATTATTAATACTATGCGTACTAACTTGCCACAGCACATTCGCAACTTATTAAAGGAAAAACGCAGAGCAAGAGCGAAGTGGCACAGGACTAGATACCCCACAGATAAAACATATTATACTACATTAACAAACAAACTCAAAACAGAACTTAAAAAATTGAAAATACAAAATTTAACGAACTTAACTCAAAACCTTATGACTACTGACAAATCCTTATGGACGGCCACTAAGAAGCTCCTTAGCTTCAAAAATTTTAATCACCCTCTTCTTACTGAATCACAAACATGGACTAAATCGGACGATGAAAAAACTCAGGTATTCGGTCTGCACCTTTCAAAAACATTTGACCCACAGCATGACATTCTTAATCCAACCCACATCGAATATATTGAAGAAGAATTAAACATTCCACTCCAAATGACCCTTCCTCCTAAAGCATTTCATCCTTCAGAAATATCCAACATCATTCAGAAGTTACCTACCCGCAAAGCTCCCGGTTATGACCTAATTACATCCCATATTCTAAAAAATCTTCCTCGAAAATCCGTTCTATTCCTCACCTACATCTATAATGCTGTACTCAGATCCACTTACTTTCCTGACCCATGGAAATTATCCATAATCAAAATGATTCCCAAACCTCAAAAGCCGCCTGAATACCCATCCTCCTACCGTCCTATCGCTTTATTACCTATCATGGGCAAAATCCTTGAGAAACTCATCTTAAGACGCCTGTACCCTATCCTTGATTCCAATCACATAATCCCAGATCACCAGTTTGGTTTCCGAACATCACACTCCACTATCCAGCAATGCCATCGTGTGGTTGATGTTGTCTCGTCTTCATTGGAGCGCGGAATGTACTGCTCGGGAGTCTTTCTTGATGTAGAACAGGCTTTTGATCGAGTCTGGCACCCAGGACTGCTATACAAGATCCGTAAATTCCTACCCCCTACATACTTCCTCATTATCCGTTCTTATCTCTCCGACAGATTATTTCAAGTAAATTACAACGGCGCTTATTCATCCCTATTCCGTCAGTCTGCTGGTGTACCTCAGGGTAGTATCCTTGGTCCTATCCTATATACAGTTTTCACAGCTGACATTCCAACCCATCCTAACACAATCCTCACCACGTATGCCGATGACACATGTCTATTGTCAGTGAACAATGATCCTTACATTGTATCCCAAACCCTCCAATCCCACATCAACACCCTTGAAGAATGGTGCCAAAACTGGAGGATTAAAATTAATTCCAATAAATCCCACCAAATCACATTTACCCTTCGACGTAAACCCATGACCTCTTGCCCTACAATATCCTTTAATAATACCCCACTTATTCCTGTCGAACAGATCCGTTACTTAGGACTACATCTCGACAAACGACTGACATGGAATCCTCATACAAGACTAAAAAGACAAGAAACTGCTCGTAGATTCCGACTATTGCAACATTTACTAGACAAACGGTCTAAATTGCCAATCCATTACAAAAGACTGATCTACATGACTATTATAAGGCCTATCTGGACATACGGAGTTGAGCTTTGGGGCTCCACTAAACCATCAAATTCCTCCAGAATCCAATCCTTACAGTCCAAAATCCTTCGTAAAATCCTTAATGCTCCTTACTTTGTCACAAATCAAGTCATCCATCAGGACCTCAATATTCCATATGTTGCCGATTTGGCCAGAACCAGATACCGTTCCTTCCATAATAAACTTCTCAACCACCCAAATCCACTTGTTTCTAACCTGGCTTCTCCTTCATTACCTAATAATCCTCCTAGGCGTCTGAAAAGAAGATGGCCTCGAGATCTTCTCCTCTAGAAATGTTTTTGGAGTTCTATCAATGGGTAGATTCTCCACATGTTTTTATCATGTCACTATGTCACCTACAGCAAATTTACTTGTTGTATATATGTGTATACAGTTGTAAATATCAATAAATAAATTATTATAAAAAAAAAAAAAAAAAAATTATCGGTAACTCTGTTTACAAGCGAAGTATCAAAATTATTCGTGTGAAATCAAATTACAACTATTTTTTTTTTTTTTGTTGAAACAAAGTTTTATTTTAATTTTTTAATACGGGCTGATAGGGACCTCTTAAATTGATTTTTAAATTTCAATTTTAATGGAGAGGCATTATTGGATGACCTTAACCTTCATGCCTTCATGATATTTTTATTTTTTCTCTTCTCTCTCTACATCTCATTTGTTGGTTGTAAAAATACTTTTACAGTTGTGAATAAACTAAATAAAGTAAAAAAAAAAAAATACGGGCTGAGTATTCAAATGAAGTATTGGTTTAATGATAATGTATGGCTAAAATTACATAACTTTCTGTTTGATTTGTTTTGTTTTTTTGTCGGATTTAGTTCAACAGTTTATATGGTTCAACGGATTTGGTTTATAGCTCAAATACAAAATTTCGTCCATCTGATTCATTTTTTCTTTCAAGGATGTATCTAAGTATATATAATTTAATATAAATCATCTATGTTTGAATTTGTTTCATAATACAATTAATGAACTAGCCTCGTTTTTTGGAATTTGTTTTTCAGTTTTGGATTCTGTTTTAAGGAACTATTACGAAGATAAAACGTATAACACGCGATGTTAATTATACTTTAAAAAAAAAAAAAAAAAAGCTCTTGAAAATTATTATACCTTGTTGGCCTTGATATTCCCAACATCTAATGATGTAATATTTGCGAATTTGTGAGCCAATTATCATTATATTCCAATTTTTTTTATTATTCATAAAAAAATAATTGATGTACTCTCAACTAAGAATAAATATTTAATTTCGTAAATGTAATTGCATTATTATGGATAATAAAGTTTAGTTCGTGTTTTATTGAAATTAGGTTTTTACCCGATCTCAAAAAGAAATGGATTTTTGAAATTCATAGATGTATAATAAGGTGTTTTCTTGAAAAAGCGGTTCCTTTAAACGTAAATATAATATATATATATATATATGTTGATAAAACTATTTTTATATATTTATACCCATATACAAACACACATATAATATAACTAATTTCGTGCACTAGAAAGCGCGAAATACATTTCTATTTAAAAATCTGTGAGTACCTTCAATATAAATTTGTTTTTGTTAAGTCTATTATTTATTTATTAGCAGATCGGTTAGGTTGGCCTTGCATAGTGGTTACAATTTTTTTTTCAACAGTTGTGGATTGGGCTATTTAAATATTTACAATGCTATAATCATTAAAAATTGTAAATAAAGAAGATGAATTGAAAAAATAAATAAATAATTAAAAATAATAATAGTTATGTAATTAAGAATGAAAGAGAAAATAATAATCAAAAACAAACGGTGTTTATAGAATTAATGAAATAAATAATTGACTTATACTTAAAAAAATATTTGGGAAAAGAAACATAAGAAAAAAAATTAAATAATAATAATGATGATAATAGAAATAAATAAATATCGAGTTTACAGTTTACAGAGTCATTGATGTCGTCCATCAATCAGGCTGGGCCCTGTTTCATAATGAAAGCTAATAGTATTAGTTAATAGTACAAGTGTAGAAACTAGTGTGCTAACAATACTATTACTTATTTTTTTCATGATAGGGATGACTATTAGTGAAATTACAGGAATTAAAAAATACTGAAGAGTAAGTTACTATTGTAGAAGTCTGTGCAATTGAATTAAGATGAATCTACAAGACTAATATTATTAGTTTGTACTTTATTATGAAACAGGGCCCAGGTCTTTGCAGTGAGGTTAAACTGCTTACGTTGTATCTAGGCCTCTGCACCTTTAACTGCAGATGCCCAATTTAGTAAATCTTTTTTTTTTATGAAATCGCCTATCGATTCTAATTGTAGTTCACGATGCAATCGATTATTTCTTGTAAACCAGGGGAATGTACTGGGACCCTTGTCTTGAAATGATTGCTTTTTTTATAAATATCCATTAAAACGTAACGCCTTCTCTATTGTCTTACTTGGTGTTAAGGAGGGATAGTAAATATAATCAATATTATTAAATAAAATTTTAATAGTAAGTAAAATTAGTTTCTAGTACATAACGGAAACAAATTTCTAGTGATTCTAAAAATCTCAGTTATTAGTTGTTTGATAAACTGGCGAATTATTTTTGTTTTGCTTTTCGCCTAGAACTCCTAAACGGTACATCCTAGCGAAAATGTGGTATAATAATTTAATAATCATTAAATTCTGCGTTGAATGAGTAGAGTTAATAATTCAACAAATGAGTACGCCATTGAACAGAAAATACCAATTTTTTTTTTTTTCAAATTTTGCTTAAAACTGAGATACATAAGTCCACTTGTTATTCAATTCCGGCGGCCCTAAAACGGTTTCAGAACAACCAAATAACGAATTAGGAAATTTTAGAGCCCTACCCCCAATAAATTCTATATACATTGGTTTCTAGAGAAAAGGTTGAAGTGAAACAAATTAAAGAGCATTAATGTCTGTGTAGAACGAGGACCATAATTTAATAATACATTCAAGTTGTATAGTGATACACGACCTGCTCTGATTGCACTTCAGACCAACTAATTAAGTCCAAGGAACAACCGAAGCAAGTTGTATAGAACTAAAAACTCAACAAATTCATTCAATCCAAAATCTAATAATCTTTAATTTGTTCAACAGTAACTTTTGCTGGTATGGACCGTTAAGAACTCTCAGCAAAAAAAAAACCCATTGGTTAATTCATTAAATTAATTAGTTAGTAACAATTTGAGTACCGCAGAAATTAGTTTTCGTTTTAAGTATGGCCTCACCTATTGTACCTATACCTTTCAGTTTTAGGCAAAGTTCTTAAAATTAATTTTGTCGTTTATTGGATTAAGACAGTGAAAAATTGTTTACTCTTGATGGTTTACGGCACTACTTCACCAAAGGTTTCAGTTCTGATACTCATTTGTGAGAGAATTTAAGGCTTTTTAATTTGTGTTACTGTAACGTTTTCATAGTCAAAATCACTAAAGAGTTTTAGACTGTCCAGAAGTGCCTACCGCATTACGGCTGATAGGAACTATTTTTACAATTGTTTGTTGCTACATGTTTATGGCTTATATTTTATGCATTCGAGTCCATTGCTGTATAGCAGTCTTCTTGAAGAACGTTGGATTGAAATAATTTTTAAATAAACAGCGGAAATTAAAAGGAAACATTTGTAAGAGAACGTAGAATCAATTATTAATACAGGAAGATGTGGAAAACGGAACTTGTAGCAACTTCTATATGGACGACGGCATATTATTTATAATGTATTAATGCTGAAATGTGAATTTTGTTTTCATTGTATAGTATCTCAAAGTATCTCAGTAAAAAATATTTTATTTTCAGAAGGTGGGTTTTCTTTTACGAAAGTTATTTCCAATATTCAAGTGTTTCACCCTTTAAAATGTTACAACCGTTATTTACATTTTAACCAATCATTCATTTTCTTATAATCTCATATTTGTTCTCAGTCACAACCCTTCTGAGTGCTTCTACTTTTTAGGAATAGCCTTGAACTTTCGAATCTAGAGAGATGACAAAATGTTTTTTACTAATGTATTCTTCTTCTTATAAGACCATATGCTTGCTAATAAGCTGCTATTGGGGGACCTCACTCGTCATACGACTGCCTTGGCCTCAGTCATAGTTTAAATTAATGACTAATAGACACCCCAAGGCTTTCAAAGTAATTATCATGTCTGTCAATAGCGGATTTACCTTGCGGGACCCCCGTTCATATTCGATTCATTCGGTTTTCGAAGTTACGAATATAGATATTTCGAGATCGAGCATCTCGAATTAATTAGTTTCCTGATTCTGAACTTTAATTGGATTTTCGATCACGTGCGCGCATTTAGATCTATTATTACTTTTGAAGTTTTCTTCTATTTTTTGTTTATTTTAGTTCGATAGTGCATGCATATTTCAACTTATTGTTACTTTGTAACTTTTCTTCAAAATAGGGATGTTTATTAGATTTTAGAGAGTTCTGATTCTGTTTTTTTTTTTTAATATAATTTTCGATCACGCTTGCTCATTATGATTTATTGTTACTTTTCCTGTTTTGTTTTTATATATATTTTTTTAATTGAATTTTTGATCAAGCCTACGCTTTTCGAATTACCATGACAGTTAACAGTTGTTTAGGTTTCGTTTATTTAATTTCCGAACACACTACTTCCATATTTACTTTGGCCCATGCGCATGTATAATAACTTTTGGAATTTTCATAATAACTTCACAATTTTTAGTTTTTCGAGTTATTGTTACTGTTGAAGTTTTCTTTTAACGGTTTAGATAATCTATAAAACAATGTCTAGAAAAAAAAATCGCTGTAGATTTAGTTTGAAATGCGCGTTCATAGTTCATAGTAGAATCCTGTTTAAATAATTTAATGAAAACCATGGGAAGTATAATAAACGATTCCTTTAAGCGAGGAATACCTCAATAGAAGCAAAAAACTATCCATCGGAACGAGCACGGGATTAGAAATTGGAATTATGAACGTCAAAAACCTAACAATAGACCCTCATTCTGAAAAAAAAAACTCCAAAATTAGCAGTAATTCGAATTATGTATACGATAGTAACTTTAGGTATAGCGATTCCATCAGCGGGAAACTGAAAACGTTTCAATTGACGTAGATATAGAATGATATATTTTCAGTTTTGACCCATAGATGTCCTAAAGCAATTAAGGACTGGTTCATTTCTATCATAAGTTTTATTAGGTTAGGAAGAAGCTTTTTACGCTGATAATAGTTTCGTTTTAAGATTTGTACAGGCTGTAATTTATCGAGGAAATGATTGTTGGGGTTTGAGTGAGAAAGAAAACACAGTAACGAATTTTTAATGTCAGGAATGATTTTTTTCTTTACTTTATCCCTTTATATTATATTTTCTGACCGCATCCTTCATACTTTCCACTCCCAACTGCATCTCCATGGTTATAGATAATTTGTCGACTCAACTGTTCTAGAATTTCTTGCTAAATCTGATTCATAATATCAAAACTGCCCTGCCAACATTATTTTTACGTTATTTCGTTATTATTAAACAGAGAAGAGAAAGAAATGCTTTATTAATTCATGCTGCCCAAATACATCGGGTTGCTACATTACACAGCATACTAATCAATCCGTGATCGGGCATATATAAATTACATATTTTATATGATATAATATAATAGGAAGATAACAATTTTTTTTTTTTTTAAATATCATTCTGTATGAATTAGTGAATCGATTCAGACCTGTTAAGGTTGACTTCTATTTCGTTGTGGACTCTCGTAGTTCAGTCCTTCTCCCTTTCACTGTAGAGTAGGTTAATGACCTTTAAGAGGACATGTCCTTCCTAATTTTAGAGTACTCAAGGGCTTAACTCAAAATAACTCCATCATGACTTGAAAGTTCTATGAGTCAAGAGCACTCGAATAACAGCGGTTCAAAAACTTTCATATTTGTCTCTGTTGCACGATGGAAATATGTTTATAATCTAGAAAACTTAGAAAGGGACTAAGTATATACAATCCAGAAGACTTAGAAAGGACTTCCATCGCCGATACTCAAGCCAACTTAACATTCAGTCTAGTGCTAATTTTACCTATTACGACAAGTCAGAGTAACCTAACCCACTAAATCTCACCACTCTAATATTAATTTTTTTTTATATAGCCAACCCATTAAAAACCTATTTCAATGTATATTTACATTATTCTGGTGGATAAAAGCATTTGATTAATCCAAATAATTTTGTTTTTAAATTTAATAATCCTTTAATTTTGTTTTTATCTAAATGAAATGCAATTGTTCTCCAAATAATAATAATATTCTTTATTGATTCCATTGGAATAATATTATTGGTGTCAGAATCAGGCTTTAGAGTAAGATACAAAAGAAACATGAAATTATAAACCATCATAAGTATAATTATAATATTGAATTTGATAAGATAAACAATAAACGACAATAATTAACAGAACATATAAAATAAAAATACAAATAAAATAAAACCATATATCATATTATAAATCATAATATATAAGCTTCTAAGGAAAAAGAATCTAATTCAAATAAAGATAACTAGATAAATTAACCAACATAAAAGGTAATGAAGGGAAAAAAATGAAGTAAAATAAATCCTCTAATAAATAATACATAATAAGGATATTATTCCAATAAAATAAAATAACGTTAAAACAAATGATTGATAGATTTATTTATTGATAGATATTACAATCTGCCACATAGTTCTGGGCAGTAGGTAATAGTGATGGATGATCTCATACATACTAAAATAAAAAAATAAATTAAAATAAAATAAATAAAATAATAAAAAATAAAAAAATAAAAATAATTTTTAAAAAACTCTTAAAATATATACAAACAATAGAATAGACAAGATGAACATAATCATACTATCTGTATGAAAAATAAATAAATAAAATAACATAATGATAAAATAATAAAACAAGTGAAGTAGCGATTATGATATGAATATATGCTTATGGATTTTTATAAATACTAAAAACATAATAATCAATATTATTTCTCTCTCCATCTATCTACTTCTAATTTGAAACTTTTAATTGCTATTCTTCCGGAATCAGGTGGACAGAAGGTGGTTGAAAATACGAGATTTGAAGATTGGAAGGGTATTATAACAACGAATGAAGGAGGGAATAGAATTCCATAGAGAAGAAGAGCGAATGAGGAAAAATCTACCAAAGACGAACCGCAGCCTTGGGCAAAGAAAGAATTACAAATCTCTTAGTACAAGAGCCCAAGAGGAGAAACAATGGCAGTTATCTCACCCCAATTTTTTATAACATTAATGAAAACTATGTATAATTAATAGTCAAAATTGATGAGTCTGCCAAGTATAGGTAGGGGGAATAAAAAATGGCGGCTGTTTAAAAAAAAACAAAAACTAATTTTTCATTCATTTCATCTGAAAACGTGTATTTCTCTTAAAACTTGAATTTGATATTGTGCACTATCCCAATTACATATAAGGTTTAGTGGAACCAATAAATCGTTCAATTTCAAAACAACGTGAGCATATTTCGAAATTAAAACATTTTAACTCAGCTTGACCTGGTACTACAAAAACTGCTTCAAAAAAAGGTTATAAAAAAAAAAGTGAAATCCACTTTCCGTTAAATAGTCTTCTATAAACCAGATTTTTCCGTAGCTGTTGTATTCATTTATAAGTATATCTTAATTACTATTATGTCATGTTGATATCTTAATCCTGACAGTTTGCCATTTTTATAAGTTTTAATAAATATCAATGCCTTTGATGAGAGAGCACAGGAGATATTATGTGAGGAAGAGTACCTTTTTTTAAAAAAAAGTATCGAACAAAGCCCTTACGTAAACACGATTGTTGGCAGTTTCCATCCCCGTAATGTTCATCCTTATCAGCCACTTTCAGTGACGTTACTTACTGAAACTCTTCGCCCATGGGACGAGTACTTTCGAATATTCTTCGCTAACAGCATACATATTGAGTCGTACGTAACACACACGTGCCACTCAAATTTTCATTTTATTGAAAATCGTTATTTACCGGCGATAATAGTGGTTAAAACCGACAATGTTAGTGTAAAACACGAACTAAATGTGTTGTAAGAAACGGCACCTAATTCCACTTTAACTAACATTTGATTGGGTATGAAGCAAATTATAAAAATCTGGTTGCGCACCACACAACTTTTATTTACCTACCTAAGTTGAGTTTAAATTAATCTTTGTTTGTTCCGGAACAGACATTTCTATTCACTATGGTAACACCTTCAACGTACTAATTTTCCAAATGAGGATTTTAGTTTATGGATTCACGAACTCTAATTTCAACAGTATTCACTTTTCACACACAAAGTACTTTTAATAATATTTCAAAAGTTTAACATTTTTCAGGGCAGCAGTCAAGAAGGAATAAAAATAGTTTATTAATATTCATATTTCAAGACCGCAGCCTATAATTCACTTAGGTCAATCATCTATTAATATTTTTTAACGTTTTTATTTTGAACTGACACTGGTCAGCTTCTGGTGGACAGGGGGATCTGTGAAAAGGTGAACATACGTTCCTAGCGTCTTATTTGAATGCTGCGGAGTGGTCCGAGCATGGCGTCAGAACAAAGGGTGAACAAGCCCGTAGGCTACCCGAATGTTACATCCAGTCCTTTGGAATATTCACTGAGAACAAGAGTCGAATCTTCACATCCATAAGTGGAGTCTATCCTGACAAACGCGTCAGAAACGTCGACGATAAACCTCCGTTTGTACTCAAAGGTGCAGGCGGCTGATGGAGTTCAGGAGATGACTCCGTGTCACCAGGCTGGATGGAATTAGGTATGTGGTAATTGGGGCACGGTGCTTAAGATGGTACGGTATTTGAAAAGAATGTCGGAGGAGGCCGTCGCGGAGGTCTGTAAGGTGGATGGGGAAAGTCATGGAGGAAATAGGTGGTCATGTTCTGCAAGAGGACAATTAGTCAGATCCAAGCTCTTGGAGCTCTGCACTGACTAGTTGAGGCAACCCTTGTTGGAACGCCTATAGTTAGTTTATACTCTTGAAAAGTATCATTATATTACATATAAAACATTATTAATATAAGACATTAATATAAAAATGTAACAGTTCACTAAAATTTAAATGCAGTCCTTAACCATCCATTCAAACCTCAATTGTTATAGAATAAATATATAAAATTCTAAGAATGAATTTATGGAGGTAGTTATTCTGTCAAATATAGGAAACTGGCTCGAATATAGGCTATGTGAAACTAACGATGCAACAGCAATAACGACGTAAGCCTTTCCAAAAATAATGTTTTGAGACTATTTACAAAATTTAATACATCAATATCAGTGACATTGAACTTTTTGTTTCTTTACTTTAAAATACAATATCTCTTAATCTTCATCTCTCACTTAGTTTAATATTTCTGTAGGACCCTAAAAATGTTTACATATTTTTCACTCATCACTATAACACTATATTCTATCTAATTCAATTATCTTTAAAAACAATGATATTTATCGATTATTATCGTAACATTTTATTTTGAAAAATTTCTATAAAATGGTTATTTACTTGCAAATATTTATATTTCTTATTTCATCACTTTAAATGTTTATAAAAACATATTACGTTTTGGTAATTAAATTAACAAGTACCTTCAAAACAATTCCAGAACGAAAGATGAGTTTATAGGTTATCTAGTAGCATTTTTATGATTTTTTTATCACCTATAAAATTACGTTACTTTATTTTATTATTTTTTATAATGAAAATTAGTGTAATTTTAAGATAATAATCCTGGAACAAACAAGCGTGTGAGTACGGATTTAGTTACTTTCTTTGTTTATTAAATATTTGTTGGTATTTTGGTTCACTTCCTCTTTGTACTTCGACTCAGCATTGTAGTATGATCTCCCGAACACAATATTGGCAATCTCTCTTCTTTCTCAATGGAGCGACTTATTACATTACTTATTATTTATAATTATGTCATACGAATTTAACATATCATTTTTACAATGAATTGTGAGCTTTCCTTTTAAGTTATTAATAGAAGCAAGATGGCGAAACACTCGCGAGAAATCAGAACACTACTAATGATGATCATCTGGAAGCAAAATAGAATAAGAAACTACACAAATTAAATAGTTGGAACGCCCTTGATAAAACATTTTCCTGTATTTATTGTTCATAAATCTATCTTATCTATGATTATACTTTAGTAGCTTCGATTATATGATTAAAGCAGGTGAGGCTCATTAAGATTTCATGATATACAAGAAGATAAACGTCTTCTACAGTTAATAGTTACTTATCAATGTTTTTCTTAAACGTACAATGTACTTTTCCATTCTTGATATATTCATAAATGTATAATGTTCAGATAGTTATATAAATAAAACCAGTGACACCCTTTAAATGAAAGTTTGGAATACAATATTCTCCAAAATACACCTGCAGTGGAATGCGACCTTCACCGCGAACTACGGAAGCTATTCGTTAACATGTCTGGTGTAAAGTGAAAGTCAGTTCTACGGGTGTATTCATGAAACCTGGGAAATACGTTGATTCATACCTTATTTTGATGGCAATTATATATCATGACTGTTTATCGATGCGCACTTGTGTGTATATATATATTTAATAATAGTCATCAAAACATTAATAATAAAAATGTAATATTAAGGTTTTTTTTAAAAAATATGTTACTAGTAACATTTATCTGTAAATATCTATATTATGTTTTAAAGGCTTAACTATTTTCCCGTAAATAATAGACTTTTGTTCAGTAGGAAAAAAAATTAAATAAAAAAATGAACTTAGCTTAAAAGTCATTCATAAGCCCTAGAACAGGGTTTCGGAAGTTTGTTTGTTTGGTTCTTTAGTGGCGCCAAACTTCATTGGTCATCAACGCCATTTATATTTTATTTAATTTTGCTAATATTCGTTAAATTTTATTTATTTTTAATTTTTTATTTATTTTTTTTTTTATTTATTTTTTTTTTTTTCTTCCGATCAAGTTATATTTTTGTCAGTAAATTTTGTGATTTTAAAAACTGGAACACCAATTCTATTGCCTTATCATCGTCTCCAATGGTTTTTGAGATATCTTGGCTTAGTCCCAAGCTATTGAGGTGTGGTGTAAAATATGGGCATCGATGGAAAACATGGCTTATTGTTAAATTGTTATTGCAATACTGGCAGTTCGGAGGTGTTTCTCTTGATATTGGGTTTCGGAAGTTTCTGATATGTTTGTTAAATACGAGGAGAAGATGGTTAGGGATGCGGTCAAAGAGAAACACAAATAAGTTGGATTAACCTATTTTATTGTGCCAACGTTTCGGCTAGAGTTTCTAGCCTTCTTCAGGGCTTTTAGTTGGAAAATCAAACGCCTAATGAATGTTGCCTGTTAAATATGTTGCTCCCCCTCCCCCCCGGCCTTAATTGGCCGCCTCCAGTGTCCTCACTTTGGATCGAATGAGAATTCATTTCTAGGCAGAAATACCACATAGAAAAGTAGAGATGAATTCCAGTGAAAATTTAGTAATTGTTTTGCATTTTAATTTTTTTTTATACCTCTTCAGCATTCTCTGATTGAGTTATGAGTTGGTGTTGCCGGGAGCAGAGAAATGCCTTTTGAGGATCTGAACTGCTTTCTCGACCCTTTATCCCACTGTTATTTCCAGTTTTTAAGTATTAATGAAAAAAAATCATTTTTATCCTTTTATAAATAAAAATCGGGGAAATATAGAATAGAACTCTAGAATATACATATAGAACTCTATATCTCCGGCTCCGCTGCCCTCGATTTTAATCCTTACGAATTATATTCTTCATTCCTTTCAACACCTCCCCTCCATTATCATGCTTGTTATTACCACATTAACCAATCATATTCCTAGAGCTGAAGATTTTACTCAGTTAACGAAATGGACCTTATGAGGATCTCTTAAAAGTTTTGATGCCTGTGATATACCATATAAGGCATTCAAACTAATTAAAAATTATAAGACCCAACATAAACTAAAAAAGTAAATCAGTTGCATAAATGGCTTTCAGAAAGAAATTTGATCCTAGACTGTTTAAAATTTTAATAACTTTGGCATTAGCATCATTGGCACCATCAGAGTATGTTTCACTTATTAATATTAAATGTTAAATAATCATTTTAAAAAAACAATTAAATAATATACACTTGTCTTTAGGGCAAGAGTACAAGTTGCAATATGCGGTCTCCGGCGCGATGCATGTAGCAAACTCCTGTCATGTCATCTCACACGTCCTAAAATGTACTTAGCCTATTATTATCTTTTTTTTAATTTTCCCACCCTCCTATTTTATTTATTTTCACACTTACAATATATAATATGACAAAATATATGTACATATACAATATTTACAAAGATTATAGCTATTTTTACCCGTGGGCATTATTAGGAGAGTTTAAGGATTGGGATAGGGGTATTGCGCCTTTTATTTATAATTGTTATTTACTGAGTGGGGCGGGACCACTCTGCTGGACTTAGCCTATCATATTCCTGACTCCTGAGATTTATTAACTATAGGCGACCTCTTGCGGAGTCAACTATCCCCAAAAAAGCCTTGTACCTTCAAGGTCGACCTTTACACCTCTCTCAGCAGTCCTCGGCCTAAATTGTATACAACATATATCGCAAATTCCAAGTGGATATCGATGGATCGCTCTCGTTACTAACGATACAATTGAATGTTCTCGATTTTAGAAAAAATACAACTTTTTAATTGTTTTCCTGAAAGAGAGAGCCTTAAATTGTATTTTTCTTAAGTTAAGTGGAAATGTACTTAGTACTGTGAAGTAAACCATCGACAAATTCATATTTCTTGATCATCAATAATGGGTTACATTATATTGTGTGATTCGTTAGATTTCAAGGTTAAGCTTAGTTGTGATTCACCAAAAAATTCTATTTGTTTCTATTATGAAGATTATAATAGTTAATAATTTAAGTAAAAATAGTTAATTTTTATCGGTTATTTTCCTTTATTTCACATCTTGAATCAATAGTAAAAAATATAAAAATATGAATGTACAAAGCACCATTTAAAACTTATAATAATTTGGTTTTTATTTTGTAATTCTTCCAATTCATAATAATTTCATATGAGGAGCTTGAAGTATCATTGCATACCTCTGTCACCAAATAAACAATTTATATTCAACTCCAATCGCCCATATTTATTTTGAGAGATCACGTTCAAGGAAGTCTTCTTGAAGCGTCATTGCACAATCACTGAAGCAGGTCAAGCTTTGTGTAATCGAAATACTGTTATCAATATTATAATTTCAACATAGACAATACTTATAATCATAACCAGAGTCCACAGTTCATCTTAAGGATCCCCTAAAATATGAAATGGTTAAATGGTGTGTGTATGATTCTATATTTGCATTTAATTCGACATATACAAAAGAGTGGCGAATCAAGACTATTTGGGGTCAGTCATGGATTTATTTTTGGTACCTAGAGGAGAAATATTTTTGAGATACCTCAATCATCATTTAAATAATTAAAATCTGAGAGGATGAGATCCATAAGTGTGGAACTTAACTGTTAATCTAATTCTTTCAATGTCATTTAAACGAATCTGTAAAGCAGTCCTTAATTGAACATCATTGAATATGCATATTATGTATGTTATTTATGTAATGATTTTTGTATGTCGTTTTTTTCAATGAACTCGCCATTAATGAATCCATTTCTGCTATTTATCAATGGAAACGCGATTCAATTTGGAATCATAATTATTATTTTTCTTTTATTTTTATCGGCAACGAATTAATACCATAAGAAGCGAAAAATTAATCAATCACGAATGATAAAGACGCTATGTCTGACTATCGTTTAAAGAAAAAAAAATCACCTTTAATAACCTTAAAGACCTTAAACCCGGGTAGATGTAGAGAAAGTGATCCAGATTGGTTCTTACCCCAGGAAAATTTTATTAATAACCATTTTTTTGATTAATATCTCTATTAGGTACAAAGTGAAAACAAAACTGAAAAGTAATGTCGATGTTTCCCTCCTACCGCAACAAAATCTCCAATTCAAAAAACAATAGTAGCTATGACAATTTATCATTACTTAAAATTTAAAGGCAAAATTATTTCGCTAATTTTCAATTATAAACCAAATGTTCTAAATTTCGGCTAATTCGCCATTCTGAGGAACTGAAATTTCAGTTGGGCATTCCAGTACAAACTCGTCGACTCAACTTCCACGTTGATGTCACTGAAACCTTTGTAAATTCACCACAAAAGATGATTTGTTCTTTAAACCATGATGGTATGTCGTCCCTGATAATGTTTTTTGCACTCGTATCTACTGATTCATAGAGCCAAAAAGGATGAGTGTTCAATAAATTCTTTTTAGAAATTTAACATATTAACTATGGACTACTTGATGTGCTTTTGGTACAAAAATGTTCATGTATTTTCACTAGAAACTAATGAACTAAGGAATTAAATTATTTAAACGTGTTTTTACCATTAGTATACTTCCTATAAGTATAAAGGAATATGTAAACACGTATTAAAAAATATATATGAATCCATTTTCAAAATTAATATTAATAGTTACAAAAAAAAAAATATATAAGTGAAAAAGTTAAATCCTTAAATCTTTAAGATAAATATTTTAGTTATTATTAATTTTATGAAGTTTATTCTTTTATTTTTTTACGAATTTTATTTCGGAGCTCTTAGCTTTTACTCTAATCGCATACCATTTTCGAAAAGGAAACTCACTTTATTAAGTACTAATACTCAACTCTAAGCAGTATTCAAAATATATACTAGATATTTTCGTGATACTCTCAACTCATGCTTAAGAAAGATAATATCAGGAATAATACAGTTAAATAAATCTTGCAGGAGTCTTGCAAGGTCGACATTGATGATCTTCGCGAGATAAAGCATACAAGTTAGAGCTTTGTCATGCATGAATCCAACGCAATAGGCCACTTAATGATCATTATAAGGCGATGAGTTTCAAATGTTCAATTTAACTTGTCCGAATTAGCATTAACAAACTTTTTTGTGTATTTTTTTTTTATTTATTAAGTACATTAGGTATAATTATTCAGCCTGCTGCTTATATATGACGTTGGATGAGATGATGTAACACCTTTCCAAACAAATATACATATGGCTTTCTCATAGGTCCAGAGTAGATTACTGTGATGAACCAAAAAAAAAAAAAAAAAAAAAAAGAAAGAGGAATAGAAGAACCTTTTGGAACTTCAGTTAATTTTGCTTTAACACTTCACTGACGCATTCCAATCAATAAACAATTAAAAATTATGGTCTATTATTATGGTGTCACTTGATTCTCTCAATATTTTATTTTAATTTAGCTTAAATTACCTAATGATATATAAAATTGAAAAAATAAAATTATTTAACCTATTGAAAAATTCCAAAACATTAATAAACTCTATATTATTCCAACTAGGAATGGTTGTTGAGGGCCTATAATCAGAGTAACTATGAAATTAATAGCTAAAATTTCCGTTGACAATCGTATTTAATATAGGTTAACCTATATTATAATTAATT
>NW_027110919.1:2809553-2810065 GCF_000696795.3 Halyomorpha halys | reverse complement strand
ATTAATTATATTAATTATTATTAATAATTAATTAATTAACCTATATTATAATTAATATAGGTTAACCTATAGCAGCCTTTATACCCAACTGATAATATTTATTCTAAAATGTGGTTGTTTTAATGAAAAATCCAATGTTGGATATTCCCTGAATCTAATGGCAACAAGAGCAAGACGAAATCGCCACCACAGAAAATGTAATTCTTCATTATAGAAGAAAATTCACAAATTTCTATTATTAATTATAACGTTGTTGTTTTTAAGTTTTTCGCTAAATATTAGAACACTATTTTTTTTTTTTTACTTTATTTTATTCACAACTGTAAATAGCATTTTTACAACCAGCGAACGAGAAGTACAGAAAAAAATGTCATGAAGGGATGAAGGTTAAGGCCTCTCCATTAAAATTGAATTTTGTTTTTTTTAATAATTTATTTATTGTTATTTACAACTGTATATACATATATACAACAAGTAAATTTGCTGTAGGTGACATAGTGACATGATACAAA
>NW_027110919.1:2796917-2809318 GCF_000696795.3 Halyomorpha halys | reverse complement strand
AACTCCGTATGTCCAGATAGGCCTTATAATAGTCATGTAGATCAGTCTTTTGTAATGGATTTGCAATTTAGACCGTTTATCTAGTAAATGTTGTAATAGTCGAAATCGACGAGCAGTTTCCTGTCTTTTCAGTCTTGTATGAGGATTCCATGTCAGTCGTTTGTCGAGATGTAGTCCTAAGTAACGGATCAGTTCGACAGAAATAAGTGGGTTATTATTAAAGGATACTGTAGGGCAAGAGGTCATGGGTTTACGACGAAGGGTAAATGTGATTTGGTGGGATTTATTGGAATTAATTTTAATCCTCCAGTTTTGGCACCATTCTTCAAGGATGGTGATGTGGGATTGGAGGGTTTGGGATACAATGTAAGGATCATTGTTCACTGACAATATACATGTGTCATCGGCATACGTGGTGAGGATGAGTGTTAGGATGGGTTGGGATGTCAGCTTTATATAGTGATTTAATGGTTGTTTCTACGTAGGGAGTTCGTAAGTATTTTTGTAAGTTCTTGTTACTGATGTAGGGGGAAGCGCTACTGATCAGTCTTAGTAATTGTGATTCAAATAGTTGCAGTTTCAGTAAGTTAGTTTTTTTGGTATATACGTAAATTTGTGCACCTTAAGTCCGAATTGGTCTAAGAAGGTAAGTATAAATCTTTAGTTTTTCTGAAAGTGGTAATTTTGATCGTTTATTATATGATGAAATAATAATTTAAGTCGGAAATTTAGCTTTTGTTTTGTTATTTTTATGTGGGAGGTCCATGTAAGTCGTTTTTCCAATGTCAATCCAAGGTATTTTACGGTGCCTGTCCGGGTTAAACTTCGTTCGTTTAGAAAAACAGGAGGATATAGACCACGACGGAGCATAAAAGTTATTTGAACTGATTTCTCACTGTTTATCGCTGTTTTCCATTTGATACACCATTCATGGATGTGAGCTAGGTGTATTTGTAATTGTTGTGAGGCTTGTGCTGGGTCGCCATCTTAGCTAAAATGGCTACATCGTCAGCATATGTGGCTGTGAGAATGTGGGTAAATCGGAGGTATACATAGTGTATAATAAAGGCCCTAGTATAAATCCCTACGTAACTCCAGCTTCTGCTACAAAATATGAGGAGAATGATGAGCCCTGTCTAATCCCAAAACTATTTTTTTACTAAAAATTTGAATCTCCGATGTCTAAACTATGGTATATCTATCTATTAGCGTTGTTAATTATCCGAAAATAAAATCAATATGCGCATTCTGTAAGAAATTTTGTTCACATCAATTTTATCTCTGAAAAATCTTTTATCTTATAATTATTAAAGAATAAATGAAAAAAAGTTATTATTTATAATAGAAATTCGTGAATTTTCGTCCATAATGGAGATTAATTTTCACTTGTGTTGTCCTCAAATGAAATACATTCTTCCAGGATTGTCAAAAATTTATCTACTGCAGGTGTTTTAATAATACACTGTATGAGAGTTAGGGATTGCCCTAGAAGATTATTTAGCTCTCTAACCTTAAAGAGATAAAGGATAAGGCTTCTCTCTAATAAATATATAATTTGTTTTTCTTCTACCCAATACTTTATTCGATTAATTACTTTGTTGGTTCTTCTCGTTATGAATCATCACGCCCGAAAATCTGAGGAAGTTGAAAGATCCAATTTTGAGCAACTAGAGACAAAACTATTTGCTAAATAACCATTTTTGACCTCATAACCTTCTGTCAAGAACCGCAGGATCGAAGTATCTTTAATGTAACGGTTGCCTCCAGGTCGAACCAATGACCGCAAGCTCCGTTACGTGCAAAGTCAACGTTCTGGAACGGGTCCAACACGTTCCGAACATCCAAAAGCTTTTGGTTTACCTTGTCCCAGCCAAGAGCGTTAAACAAGCACCTCAAGTATCTCCATTCTTCTTTGACTACGAACACTTTATCATGAAATATATTAAGTTCCAGTAAATAACTTTATTTATTGTACAATTAAGGGGCATTTAGTATTGAGAAAAATATTTTTTATAAAATAATGTTAAGTTTGAATCATTTTATTTTTAATTTAATTATATATTAACATTAAAAGGTGTGAAAGTGAGTCATTCTGTGTCATGTTATATTCTGTCATTCTAGACCTTTCTCAAAGGTATTACACTTGAATTAAAGGTATATTAATTGGTTTTAACTGAGCATACGGTGCTATCATTATCGAATAGTCTGTGAAAGACTTTATTGTTACCGAACCTATTAATTTCGATTATCTTATCGATTATCATAATATTATCTTAGTTGTTAAAGCCACCTCAATCGACTTAGTCTTTTTGAAGGAAAGCCTTAAAGAACAAATAAAACAAATGGCTCGGATATTAAATGTTTTTATTTGGCGAGGCCAACTATAGAAAACATAAACATAAAATAAAACAAAAGATTTAAAATAAAATAACGAATATAATTCAAAATAAAAGGACTTAAAACAAAAATAAAATTATCAAAACTAATTATGAACACAGAGAAGCAAATTTAGAAAATCAATACATAATATAAAATAAATGTAATTAAATTAACAACTACGACTAATTATAAAATATTTAAATATTAATTATTATACATGGCGTTAACATTAATATATATAAAAGAACATAACCGAATTACTAATTTATTGATCAATGTATCTCAAAAACTATAATCCCTGAGGTTGACATTTTTATTCTCGATGGTCCTAGTCCATGAGCCCAACAGTAGAAATAATTAAGTAATTTCACAGCAATCTTTGATACTTGATAATAAAATAATTTGATTAATTTAGTAAAAACTATTCACAATTAAGAGTCAAAATAATGGTTAGGGAGAATAAAATTGTCTGTTAATCCGCAATTAAAAAAAAAAAAATCATTTTGGACTTTTTTCAACTCAAGAAAAAATTGTTGCGTTGTTTTCTGTTATAAACCTGTTCAATTTTTACTTATACTATAAGGGGGGATACAGTAAATGTCATTACAATGTAAATATTGAAGTATTCAAAGTACATATCTTCTCAAGTTTATTTTATTCCAGTGATTTGGAGTTCCATATCATGCAAAACTAAAATAGTTAATTGTACATTATTTAAAGTAGAACGAATTTTCTAAAATATGAGCCCTGATAGAGCTGTTTACATTCACCTTTTTCCGAGGTACAAATCGTAGTTAGTGAATTTACTTTGGGAAAATTTTGTCTCAAAAATTATGATAAACACAGATGTCTATTAGCATTTAAATTAAATCTAGTTTATTGTGATATAAAGTAGTTTATGACGTTTATCTCCTTAGGAGTAGTAGTTTTCATAGTATTTACCAAAATAAATTCAGAAAACGTTGATTTATAGTTGTTCGAAAAAAATCTTTGATTTATAAAAACATTGATCCCATGAACCATTAGACGTACAGGTGTTTGCTAGCACTCAAATTAAAGCTAGTGGAATGTAGTAAGTATAAAGTAGTTTATTATATATTTGTACACACCTTGAACTAGATTTAATTTGAGAGATTATGGACATGGTGTAATGCTATATAAAATAATTATATATCATATTTATTTTAAGCTAATATTTCAAAAGTGATACAGGGCCGTCGCTCTCCGGGGGTTTAGCGGGGCAGGTCCGGCGGGGAAGGATTGCCTTTTTTTTTAGTGTTATGATCTCTTGTGAGATTGTGTCATGTCGTACATCGACCAACCTATTCGCTGTAATTGTCTGTTTAAAAATTTGATATACATGAGATATAATAGTTTTTTCAAAATAAATTCACTAACTACTGATTTTTCGATATGAAATAGTACCTCGGAAACTATAGGGCATAAGCACTTCTATTAGGACTCATATTTAAGCACATTTACTCTAATTTAAATTTTCTATTTGATTTTCTACTGTTGTTGCTAGTCTAGAGTTTCGAATGAAAAATAATTTTTTTTAACGTTTTGAAACAGACTCCATTTTTTATTTCCCCTAAATGTACTTGTCAGACTCATCATTATGACAAGTAATTATATGTTTTTTTAATTAAAAGTAATAAAAAATTGGGGTGAAATGGCTGGCTTTGTTCTCCTCATGGGTTTCTTGGACTAAACTGCATTATAATCCATTTAAATAGTTTTAAATGATGTTCTATCAATTTTTTTTCACTGTTGTAGATAGTTATAAAGATATGAAGCTTCGAATGAAAAATATTTTTTTTACGTTCTGAAACATTTTTTTTATTATCCCCGACTTTGGACAGGAAAGTCATAAATTTTTACTATAACTATATACCTAAATTTATCATCAGAATAATTCAAACTTAGGGTGAAATAACTTCTTATTTTCCCCGGGTCTTGGACTGTGTGTTGTAGATATGCACTAAGATTGGGTTTAAAAAAAAATTCTTTGGTTTAGGAATTCTTCGTTTCTAAGAACTGAACATTCGGTAAATTTAATCGCACAATAATAATAATAAAAAGAGAATATCTTGTCGAGCAAATCAATGGTATTGATTCTTATCCTTCGATGACATTATGAAATATTAAAACAGCTCACGATAAGGAGTGTTCGGTAAACAAAGAGAAACAGAGCCATGTAGGTAATAGGGACGGAGATTATTAATTAATAAGTTTCGATACACTGCTTCCTAGATAGCGTGCTCTATATCCTTGCCGCTAATTTGTTGTTTGCGTGTCACGAATGAAGAATTGAAATAAACAATAGAGAGATTAACAAACGGTCTCAATTGGTAAATGGTAATGCTATATAGGATGGCTAACATTGATTTGAGAATGTAAGTCGTTATGCTTCGCAATTCCTGAATCAGTATTGATTTTTTTTTTACCAACAACGCGCAAAATTTCGAAATCGAGTTTTCAACGGAAATAGACATTTTTAGATCTAGTGAGTCCCATTAACCATATCTCGTAAAATGGTAACACAGCCTTGTTCGATGTGTCACAGCAAATTTTTCGATAAAAATCGACTTACTGAAAGTGCCATTTTATTGTATCGATTTTTAACATATTCGATTTTCTCAAAAACGTCTCTAATTGTTTTGATTAAACTTGGTATATCAATATACAACAAAGTGATCATTCGTATCAGCTAGGTGTTATCCTCAATTAAATAATATGGTAGAGCTTAAATGTCGAATTTTCAAAAACATTCTAAAGAACCTTTAATATTGTTCATTTGAAATAATCAATAGTCTCTAATTGATAAAGAAATATAATTATATATGAATTATAAAAGATTTTGATTGATAATTAAACAAGAAAACAACGTAACCGCCTAAAACAGATCGGAAAATCGGAAATACCCAAAAGTACCCGATTTCTTTCTATCTCATTCCAGTTCACGGTTTTCATATCTTTTGTTTAACTGTTGTATTTTAGGCAAGAACAAAATTATTTTTTTCGTTTTTCACACTTTAATAAGAATTCATTGCAACTGAAAAATAAACAAATATCTATCTACATTTTTAAGTACTTTTAATTTTGTTTATTTGAAAAGATTAAAGTTTCATTGTTAATAGTAATAAACAATGAATATGAAATATGGAACAATTTGGTTATTATTGTTTTCCATGGTCCATCGAATCAAGATATAAAAGCACTCAACCGCGAATCATGATTTCACTTGGCAAAATATTCCTGATTCTGGCCACTATCGAATATATTTTGTCAGGTTATTGGTGATATCCTAATACGGTCGATTTAATCCTGTATTTTTTCACTTTCCTACCTCACTAGTTGACATTGTTTTAACATTTAATTATAAAGATTAAAAATGTATCTGTTAATACATTCAATTTAATTTCCATATAATTTGGCAGGTTGATTAAAAAGTATAATTTACTATTTTTATTTTTCTCATTGTTTTGGAGAGTAAAACTCAACCACACCAAGGACATTGTTAATCGCAAATTTACGGGAAGCAATACATTCCGGGTATATAAATATATTAGTGTTATTAATATATTAATATAGATAGGAGTTCTTTAAGTCATTGTTAAAATTATTAAAACTTTAATAATATATTTTGTGTAATATAACTCGAACTGGGTACGGTTCAGAGGATATACAGTACCTACAATACATACTGGTAATTTGTTTATGATGCAACTTAGACATTGAAACGGGGCAAGTGATATACAGTACCCGCAATACCGAAAGAGCATTTGTTATTGTGGCACTACGGTCCCACAAGAACCCGGGTCTCATCCACCACAGCCAACAAATATGCAAGGTTTCTTACTCTCTCTGTCAACACTTAATCGCTTTAAATCCTCCTCCATGTCTTCCAGCCAACAAATATGCAAGGTTTCTTACTCTCTCTGTCAACACTTAATTGCTTTAAATCCTCCTCCACGTCTTCCAGCCATCAAATCCGGTTACGTCTTCTTTTCTTTTTTTCGTCCAGTTTCCTATATAGCATCTTTTTGGGAATCCTTTCATCAGGCATCCTCTCAACGTGTTCTATCCATCTTATTCGCGCTTTTTTCACTAAAGCCACGATGTTGGATTCCCCAAACAGTTCTATCAGCTCCTCATTCCTTATTCTTCTCCAAATGCCATTCTCCGAGCTCCTCCCCATAGCCTTCTCAATACATTTCCTCTCCCTGGAATTGAGCATCTGTTCCACTTTTCTTGTTTCACTACCATAGATCACTACTGGCCTTAAGATGGTTTTGTAGATGACCTTTCATACTCTTAGAGAGAGCTCTAAGCTTCAATAATTCTTATATCGAGAAATAACATCTATTTCGCTCTCTACTTTGTTGTCATCTGTAACCAGACTCCCAAGGCACGTGAACTGGTTTACCGAACTGAAAGTCACTTTGCTATTCACTTCCATATCCTTTCCATGTACACTGTCTTCTCTTCATTAATCTTGAGGCCTAATTTAAATAGTGGTTCTTCGAATTCCTGGAATGTTCCTTGTAATGATGTTCAGGTTTTAGCGATAATGACCATATCACCTGCACATGCTAAATGTTGAGACAGCCGGTTGTAAATGGTTCCTCCTGGACTAATTTTAATTGAACGGATAGCTACTTCCAGTGCTATATTAAACAGAAGAGGCCACAGGATCACTCTGCCTCAAGCCATTCTCCACAGAAAAGTCCTGGGACAGCGAATTTCCAAGCTTAACAGGGCAGGTAGTATTCATTAGCGTCATTTTTAGCAGCCTGACTAGTTTTTTTTCGGTGTGCCTACCTTTACCATAGCTTCCAAAAGCCCTCTTCTGTCCAGACTGTGATATGCTTGCTGAAAGTCCACAAATAGCAGGCGTGTGTATATGTTATACTGTTATCCATTGCCTATATTCTCTGGGAGAATATCTGATCAACTGACCATCTACCGGGCCGAAACCCTCCCTCAAATTTTCCAACATTTTCAGTGTGATCGGACATTCTTTTATAAAAGAGCACTGCCAATATTGTATAGGTTTTACTTAGATTAGCTATTGCTGAGAACATAAATGGATTTTATTATATTGATAAATATTAATAATATTAACAAATAGTGATAAATTATTGATTATTGATAAATTATTAAACTACATTCAGTACAAAATTAAGGAAATGCGGGCTTGATAATATAGATAAACCTCTTCACAGCCTTCTTTTGTAATGTTTATTGTATTTCTTTCACGATATCCTGGCCTTTTTATATCCAACAACTAATGCTGCCTCTATAATATGCACATGCCGGAAGACAGGAATGTTATTAAGAACCTACTATTAACCTACTGGCCGCATATTTTCCAATTCAATAATTGGTCGTTAAAGTTATCTCATAGTAAACCAAACATGAGTCTTCAATAAACAGCTTCTGTGAGTTATTCATTTTTATTTTCTTTGCTGGTCCACTTCTTATGCTCCAAAGGCGGAGAATTTAAAATCCCCTTATAATGTATCCTACTGGTTACTTTAGGCTCAAAATCCACAGAAAAGATGGACTGTCATAAAGATTGAGTCAATAATTTAAAAGTAATGGCTAATTAAACAGAAAAATCATAATATTTTACTTAAAACTCTTATTTAAACACAAATAAATAAATTATTGTATCTAGTATGAGGGACTACGTCACAAGATAAAAATTTCTGAAATTTTCGGAGTAGGTTTTACTCATCAAAACAAGTTACGAGTATTTTGAGTGAATATTTAAAGTAAATAATGCTTACAATTAAAAATTAAGACTGGAGAATTTGGGAAATAATAAAACTAGGGAGGGATTCAAAGTCAAAGGTTGTTCAAATTGAAAAGAAACTGTTTCAAATTTAAGGAAATTAGATTAACAGTTCCTTTTTGTTGTAGATAATGTGAAGTTTATACTACACTTGATTCTGGTGTGTAATGGAGAGATACCAAATTCGAGAGCATTCACATTAATAGGTTCTTGTTGGATTTTTGTCAAGTCGTTCATTTCCTTTGTTTGCGGTGTTATGATCGGATAGGCAGATAAAGGCAGATGATTTTTGTTCTAATCTTGACACGTCTAGTTTGAAAAGTGACTCCCCACATCTCGGAGGAAACTTTTTGTGTAATCATAGCTGTTCTCAATGCTTATTTAAAATTTGCAACTTATAACGTTGTAAAAGCGCTCTAATTTTTTTTCCTAGTTTGATGCGTGGCGTAGTTGACCATTGTAGAGCAGGAAGAAAAATTTATAATTTTTCTCTCTCTGTTTTCAATTATATATCACTCATTTAGAGTAGTGTGTTATTCGGTCAAACTTCCATATTCTGAGAGTAGACCTAAATTAATGGGAATACCCTAAAAACGGAAAAAAATGACCCTGTTCCCAGATCCTGTAACTTATATAGTGTGAGAATCACAAACTAGATAGTCGAAATCAAATTTTTTCCGCTCTGGCTCCACTGTGTGTCATGGGGGTGATATTTTGTATAGTGAGTTGGGATGTTATTTTTATTGTTTAAAATTTATTTATTTAATTGATATAATTAATTAAACAGTTATCTTGTCTTTTTAATAAATCATTCTTCCTGAATGTAAACGCGAAAGAATCCCGCATGGCCCGGAAAAGCAGTTTAATAATCTTGTTAATTGTATAATTTTTTATAGGATATTTTGTTGATCACAATATTTACAAGGAAATCTTGACCATAAGAATTTCTCATTGAAAGAATTTATTCATAAATTGATAGTCGAGTGAATCTTTCCGCATGGTTTAATCAGGGCAATATTTAAGCTAAGAGCCCAGGATCAGCAATCCAGATAGTCTCCTAACTCCTCTGATCAATAAATTGTAATGACTTAGAAATGGACTGAGAATAAAAATTTATTCAAGATGGATTGAGCAGTTTCGATAGATACATACATAAAGATATAGACTTTGAAGAAGTAATTCATGGTTTTGGTAGTATACATAAAATACCGTGTATCTTTTTTTAAATGTTTGTTACATCTAAAATATTAAATAAAGTAATGATTCGGACTATTATATAGCATATTTCTGTTGATAACCCTAAGATATTCTGAAAATAAGTTCTCTCGATTTGGAGGGCACCCTTATCTTAAATTGCTCGAGGCTCCCACTTTAGATGTCCCTGAATATCTGTAGTGCAAGACTAACAAGCAGAAAGTTAATAGTACCACCAACAATCAAGTAAATCCTGAAAGTACGACAGTAAATGTCAGTTTATACGATTGTAGTGGCAGCGACAGCTTTCACCGCAAAAGAATCGATTTATTATGACCTACAATTGTTAGTTTGAATCCTCATCTATCAGGTGGCATTACTAATGTGACAAGAAACTCTAGTTTGAATGTGAAAAATAAACGTTAAGTTCATATTAGTTGGGATACAAAAAAAACCTACCAAAATTGAGAAACAAGCTAAAATTCACAGTTTGATTTTATAATGTTTCGTATTTTTTATTAAATTTAAATACACATTGTTCATATACTTTAAAACTGATCTAAAATACTTATCGTGAATTTAATTTTTAAAAACAATAAATTAGTAAGGGGACACATATTTAGAAAATTCGGAGAAATTAATCTAATATACTTTTTTTTTTAAACTAACGTTTCTTTAAATAAAAAGAAAGAGAAAATTAGCAAGAACAAAATTTTTTTGCTTTATATTTACCGGATTTTAAGTGTGTTGCTAAGCTGGAATGTCAATACAGGACCCCCCCCCCCCCTAAGGGTTATTTATAAAAAGTGGAAAAATGAACTTCATTCCTTTTATGACATATATTAAACATTAGAAACTAAATGTGTGAACCGAATTCATTTGCATTAATAAGTAGTCGATTACCATTCGATACAATAAAATTATAATTTTAAATCGTAACAATCAAGGGAAAATTACTTTCCCGGCGTTTCCGCTATTGATATAATGTTGCAATGCATAAATTAAAATTAAATAAATGGACTGTGATATAACCTATTGTGCAAAGAGGCTACTTATAAAATGTATAGACGAGGGACTGATAGAGACTTCCCCACTCTGCTTCCAGGTGATGTGGATCCTTGAGGATTGGTGCTACCATGTGACGGCAGGCGGGACCCTCCTATCCCTGTTTTTAGTTCTTGCCGCGAAGCTGTACCTGTCGATTACTTGTGGCGTATGTTTCAGCAAGAAGGACATGAATGGCAAGACTGTCATCGTCACAGGTGCCAATTCAGGTAAGCTTTTATATTATAATAATTGTAGTATATCAAGACCATCCAGTGTTCATTCATCATACCACTCTATCGATAGAAATACATGCCTACATTAAACAGTTATAATGAATATGTAATGAAAATTTGTTTCTATTTTTATTTTATTTAAATAATATCCGCAGTTCGTTTTCTAGGCATTTAGTTTAAAGCATTTTATTTTTAGTAAGTAATTGTTTAATTCACCATCAGGCCTCAGATAAAAATGGTTCATCAACAAGATGTTTTAATAACATTTTTTTACATAATAACAATGTTTAACTTTTTTTTCTTAGATAAACTATTTATCAGAGAAAAAAACTTATTTCCTTCTCATAGTTTTTCTATTTACCTGCCTGACATGAATGTTTAGGTTCATAAAATATTGTCATTCTTATAAAAACCTAGTGGAATTGTCATTACTATTTTGTGTGTGTGTTATTAAATTATATTTACTAGCTACAATAGGTACGATAATACCTTCATCAATTTATTTGCATATTGATTCATAGAATTTTAGACATACATATTTGTGTTATTAAAATATTCGTCAAAAGTTATTGTCATTTAAAAATTTCAGAATACCTAATGTTTAAACAAAAAATAAAATAAAATAAAAATGTTCGTTATTTCTAATTTTCAAGCAGTTGAACATTGAAATTCTTTAAAGTCAACACTTCATAGTAAACAATTGAATGAAAAGTCAACAATAATTTTTTTTTGCTATCTAATAATGAATCAAAGTTACATTTCAGTACTGAGGGAATTGCAATTGTAAATCTTGGCTTCTAATGCTTTTATTTCTAATTAAATGTTTTGATAGTATACTTCCCAATTAGAAAGTTAAAATTGAGGTAAATGACTTTTTTTTTAAATAAGTAATTTTCATCTCTGGTATAGAAATCATTTTGAAATGAAAAATGAACCTACAGACCTCAACTCCTAAGAATAACAAAAATGTACAATTTGAGCAAGGTTTGTCTCGCTTTAGATTAATTAAATAAAATATTTATTTTATTGTCTGTAGACTACTTTAGTTTTTACCAATTATCAGATTTTTTTTACCACAGATAGTCACATTTATTTTTTTTTAATACATGTTGTAGCTTTCCAGCATCATATTAATTTGTACTTTACAGTCTTAAAACAATTTACAATTACATATTACCGCTAAATTAAATTACCATTTATGCTTAATTTGAGATGTTTGGGGTTTTGGTCAATGAAGAACACAAATAAGTAAAAACATATTTATTAGTGCCAATGTTTTGGCCAGAATTTCAGGCCTTTATCAGGACTGACAACAAAAAACAAGATAACAACCACAAAAGGAATTACAAAATGATTAATAAAAAACCAAAAAAAAAATTATAGTTACAACAAATTATTGAAAAAAACGAATAGTCTAAGAATTATAAGAAGATAAAGACTGTATCAGAAAAGCAATGATAATAAAATTAAGCAAGAACAAAGAGCAAATAATAAAATAGGTATCCAAATCTAGTTAGTAAATATATGTATAATATTATTAAAAATAAATTGTAAAAGTGGGGAAAAAATGCTTTATTTCCCACCTTTTTCATTCAACACTTTATTCTTAATAATTTTGAACATATATTTACTAATTAGATTGGATAATTTGGGCCTTATAGTAAACCAAATTAAAAATAAAATATGATGAAACCGAATTATAAATAATTTCAATTTTAAATAATTCTATTTTAGAAATAATATACAAT
>NW_027110919.1:2770539-2796745 GCF_000696795.3 Halyomorpha halys | reverse complement strand
TCTGTGTTGTACTGTTAAGTACAAATGAATATGGTACTGGTATTTTGGACACCAAAAGGTACAACATGAATAAATAAAAAGAATAAGAAATGAGATAGCCTGAGGTAAAAAACCTGATTAATGGTAAAAATTAAAGTAGTCTACTGACAATAAAAACAATATTTTATTTAATTAATCCAAAGCTAGACAAATCTTGCTCAAATTGTGTATTTTGTTATTCTTAGGAGTTGAGGTCTAAGAATGAAGATTCATTTGTCATTTGAAAATGATTACCATACCAGAGATGAAAATTACTTATTTTTTTTTAAAAAAATGAGTCATTTAACTTCCCAATTAGGAAGTATACTATCAAAACATTTAATTACAAATAAAAGCAAAATTTGCTTAGAAACTGTCTAGTAAGCAGCGAGCTACGACTATCGATTAAATAGAAGGTAACTGCTATGATTCTGGCAGAAATGTTAAAGATGGCCGAGGTTATTAAAGAAGTCAAATACTCACTCAGAAAAGTGATCTAGGTTTTGAAAACTGCGAGCGTCTGAAAAAAAAAGATTGAAAACGCTATAAAACAAGAAAAATTTATAGAGGAATAGTTCGCAGAAAACAAATTGCTAAAATCGCAAATTAATCTACAAGAAGTTAAGATGAATCAGGTCGAACAAGCTGATTTGCTGAAGTCCGTAGAATTAAGGGGCATCCCTTAAAGAGAGATGAACCAACATAGGGTCTAGGTGTAGTATGCTCAGTGCAGCACTTGGCGTTAAACTCAGCGTAAAAGATTTAGATTAGGTGGAGAGAAAAATGCCTAGAAAAGGGGACACCCGACCACCTCCTATTATTGTGCCGTTCGTTTGCCAGGCAGTCTGTGACGAGGTAATTCGCCTCAGAAAAGTAAATAGGGACTTCTCCCTATGACACTGACGCCTGGACTGGGATACAGACGACAGAATTCACCTGAGCGAGGAAATGAGGCAGAAGAGAAATGCTGGACTGTGGAAGTACGTGAGCGGAAAGGTTCGTTGCCAGCGAGACGATGGCAATCATTTCGAAAAAAAAGACATTAAAGCCCTAAACTGATATAGGTTACCGGTACCTCCATTCCTTTTTTTTTTTCTTTCCTTTGTATTTTGTCATTATATATTATTTTAATTATCATACATAATATTTTTTATTATTAATTATTTGTATTTTTTTTCAGTATTCTATTTAAAGATTTATATTTTTATTTTCAACATATTAATATCTCCTGAAACATTCACCAGATATCTCATTTTTTCTCTATGGAGCATAATTTTGTATTTTCATTTTATTTCGACATTCATATTTTCATTTTCTACATATTCATAGATTTTTCTAAATTATTTTACATCAATATTTTCTTCTTTTTTTTTTCTTTGTTAGTTTCAAAACGTAAAATATAAAATGTGCCCTTTCCTTTGATCCCAACACCAATATCCTCTTGGGATTTATTTCCTTGGACGTACCTTTTTTTTTCTACATCTGACTAATATTCTTCTAAGAAGCCATTTACATTCGTTCATGACAGCTTGAGAATTAAAATCTCCTTCTCTTGACACCCCTCATCTAGAGTACCTATTTACAGAAATATCCTCCTCCTCTACTCCCTTATACGTCTTTGTCTATTGCACAAGTGTCTCAAGTTAAAGTTGACGAAGCCTTTGAATCCTTTTTCACCTATTTTTCTCGATATAACAATATCGAAATTAGACAATATTTAGGGTCCCAACATGGCATCAAATAAACTGCAAAAAGTATTACTCCTAAGGAATTTCATGTTTCTACCGCTATGATTTGAAACAGGAAGCATGAAACCCCACAAGGTACAGTGAGCATTGAAGTCACCTACCCAATAGAAAAAAATGTTTTGACAACTGATTAATCATGTTCTAAATATTTTTGACAAAAAATTTCTGTGGAGATGGTGTATGTTGCATACTGTCTAAGGTTCGTTAAGATATATCTTAATAGCCAATACTTCAAATTTTGTTTGTAATCTCTGCTTTTCATAGTAGATATTTTCTGAGGCAACGTATCTACTCCACGTGTTCTTTCAGACTGTTTATCTTTTATGAATAATTTTTATTGTTTAAATTTGCCTGTTTGTTTTAAGTTGAGATATGTTTCTTTTAAACAGCTACGGATCTGTTTTTCTTTTGATATTAGTTTTCTAAGTATTGTATGTAGTGGTAGTATCCATTACAATTTCGTCAACTTTTCTTCATCTGCGTTGGTTCCACCAGTTAGTTCCTGCTCTATATACTTACTTTCCTTTCTTGATTTTTTTTTTCGGTGGTAGTAACAGTTGTCTTATAAATATAGGAGATCGTTTATTGTGTTTTCGAGGGTCTTGATTCCCTTTTTTGGATAGGATTTTTATGGGGCAAGCGCATTTTGAATTATTTTTATTTTTATAGTTTTCTTTACGTGGAGATCGTTTATTGGGTTTTCAGGTGTTCTTTCTTTTTGTTTTATCGGATTTTCGACCGCAGATGCGCATTATCACTTTTGTAGTTTTCTTCAACATGGGAATCGTCTTTTATGTTCTCAAGGGTACTGATTATATTTTTTTAAATTGCATTCTGAGAACGTGCATGCACATTTTAATTTTGGAGTTTTCTTCGATGTGGGGAACTTTATTAAATTTTCGGGTGTCTTGATTCCGTTTTTTCGATCGAATGTTTTACGGTAAAGTTTGATATTCTTACTTTTGTAATTTTCTTTTATATGGAAATCGTTTATTAAGTTTTCAAAAATCATATTTCCAAATTTAAGTATTCATGACTGCGAATGCGCATGCCACAGTTACTTTTGGAGTTCTTTTCAATATGATTACCGTTTATTAGTATCTCTGGGTTCCTGATTTTATTTTTGAATCTATAATAAGATCAAGGACCAGCTTCCTCAATCTATTGGCTTCTGCTCCATTGACTGCTGCAAACTAATTTATTTGTTTAATTATTCACTCAAAATTTTCCAAAAATTATAAATGAAAACAAAGAAAGAAATATTTTTTCACTTTAACTTTTTCAACATTTAAAAATTAGTTTTTTTTTTTTAACCAAATAAAAAATTGTATTTTAATGGGGTTATTTCTTTATTTTATACATACAAAATAAATATTCAATTCAATATAATACGGTTTTAAAATAAATTTGTATTGTTTTATGATTCTGTCATCAGAACAACCTTTAATTCCCTATCATTTTGGTAAAGTTGATGATCCTTATATGTCTTGATGATTCATGCATAGCCATAAAAAAAAACAGTTAAATCTAGACTGCATGATTGCCAGTCTAAACATTAAATTAAAGTATTTCAAATATGAGAAAAGGATGTCTTTACAATTGCATTGTAAAAAACATAGACAAATAATAAAAGGTAAAAGTAATAACAATTATAACACTACATAAATGTTCAGCCTTAAAATCAGAGTTATAAAGGTTTCATTGTTAATATTCTAGTCTATATGGGTTATATAATTTTAACTGATAATAAAAATGCTTTGTTTCAAAACAATCCATTTGAGTATATTACACTCTAAAATATCAACCTGTATTGACCATATTATTTGGTATAGTTGCTTTTGTTTTTTTATATGAAACACCAATGGATATGATTAGTTATCAACCTATGTCTAATCATAATTTTTCTTTTAGTAAGCATCATTAACATTGTTAATAAATCAAATACTAAATTAGGTTCATCGTTATGAATTGTTAGGCATATGTATAGTTTATACAGTTAGTTAAAATAGAAATAAATATAAAAAAACCTTCAATCCATTGAAATGATATTTCATAAAATGAAATTGAAACAGAAAAACTTAAGATTTTCTCTTAGAAATTGAATATATTTTCTATTGTATAATATAAGTGTGAAAGAAAAAGAAAAGTCAATTCATTGGACATTCCTGAGAGAGCAATTTATCAACCCTGGTCCTTGATGCTAGGAACTACCAATGGCGACCTTGGGCTCATAAAACAGGTTCTATTCAGGAACTAAAGGTACACAATGCCAAATGAGAATGATAGTTGCAAAAGGCACGTAAGGCATTATCTTGAAATTTAGTTTTAAGTTGTGAAAAGATTTTGTTTTCCCTGGTTATTTCAAACCAAGAAAAAAATATCAGTTTGAGATAGTAATAAAGAATCTGTCACAATTTTCTTAAAATCTCCACTCTTTCCTTTACTGGATTCTACAATCTCCATCTCACCATAAAAATTTATATAATACCAATACTTCCCCTGAAGACTTATTCTTTTATGTTCTCAATTCCAGAACTTATGACTATGGTCTAGACCAAATTCATCACTATAATATCACTATATGTTGTACATGGCACTATATGTTACACACATCACTGTAACATATGATAGAGTATAAAACATATTTACACCATTTTTCAATATTGCTTGATAAAAAAAAATTTTTTTTTTAATCAAAGTTTCTAATTTGGTGTTTAGAGGGCAAATGCACTGGGAAAACCTTCTCTCCTACTATTTTTGGAATTATAATCACCTTGGAGAGATTGTGACGTATTTACATTGACCAATAGTCCCTGTAAGTGAACTTTTTAAAGGTGGAATAAGACTATAAACATTAGGGTGGAGAGGATTGGTTTCATGCTGTTTTCCAATGTTAGCCACTTTTTCAATGTTCCTCGATTTAACTAATTTTATATATCAAAGTATTCTCTTCCCTTTTTTATTATTTTTATTTTGTGATAAATTTTAGGTGTCTTTTGGAAATAATATCTACAGAATGAGCCCTATTTGAAACATGCTTATCAAGAAGGATACCTTTGCATATGGTTAAGTGAATAATACTTAATAAATTTGATATTGGGGCATTTTTAAACTAATCCCCAACATCCCTCCAAATTTAGGCCCCATTTTATATAATATATGTACCACTAACACTGTAGTGTATACATATACTATTGACCTCTAAGTTTACCTATCCTTTTATCCCACTAAGCTCTTTGAAGTGATCCAAAAGTTACAATAACATATAGATAGCAAATAAGTTGCTTGTCACAATGTTATATATGAGTTACCATAGTTTTTACATTTATAATGTTTTTTAGAGTAACTGTAAAGAAGAATACACAGAATAATTCATTAAATATTTTTATTAAAACTATCTGTTACATATTTATTGTAAAATTAATAGTATAGCCTTAAATAATGAATAATTTTGTCTTATTTTATTCCTTTGTAGGGATCGGAATGGAGACGACCCTTGATTTGGCTAAAAGAGGAGCAAGAGTAATTATGGCCTGTAGGAACATGATTGAAGCAACCAAAGTTAGGAGTAAGCCTCTTATGTATTATTTAAATGGCTAATTTTCCCTATTCTTAAGTTTCAAAAGATAAAACATGAATTTGTAAAATTATGATGATAAATTAAATAAAATAAAAATTTTCCAAGCTAAATTAATAATTTAATTATTTAGAATAAGTTGACCTGTAACTGTTATATTACAGACTTCACCAACATTGTTATTATATTCTTTTTCTAGATTAAATTAATTTTGTTTTAGAATAAACAAGATAGAATTTTTAATATATAAAATCTAAAAATTAATTAAATTTGTTACTTTGAATTGCTGAATCTTAAAAGGGCAGCTCTCCAATTACAGTGTATTTATTATCTTCATTATTGTGTTCTCTTCTATTTATTACTTCTTTGGATTATCTGTCTGTCTCTGTCTTCATAACAATTTACCCCATTGCATGGTTTCTACAGGATAATCCCTTCAATCTTAACACTATAGTAAGTGTTCCTATATTTCTTAATCTGAAGATCTGAATGCATAGTTAGCACCTCATTTTTATCAATCCTCATTAACTAATTTCCATGGCCTTCATAAATTAAGGATTTGTATCTTTTTCCTCACTTCGCAAGCCTTTATGCAGAACTAAGGCTTTGAAATTGATGGAGTGGTACACATGGCACCAGTCATCATAAGGCATTCTTTGAATTTTCTCAAGCAGAGCCCAAGATTTGCTGACCATAACGTTATATCACCATACTATAGCAGCATAAAGCACAATAGGTCTTAATGCTGCCAAAGCTGATTTAAAAGGTGCAAAAGATTTTCATTTGTTCATTCGACCTTACCAGAATTAACAATACTGTTGGCCTCTACCCATATATCTCTGCTACCTGTGTATCTACCAATAATGAGATTAATTTAACTTTCCTCCATTTGTCTACATCCAAAAAAGTGCTAGCATGCCAGATTCTCCAGAGCCTCCATTCCTGAATCAGTGAAGCCCCCTTCCACCATGACAGCACCCAGCACTCCCCCCTCTGAGCCCCTGTATAGGTTCATGTTTTGTTTTGTTTTTTTTACTCAAGTCCTCCACATTTGAGGACCTATACAGCCCCAGAGTGAGAATGTCAAGATTCATTTCTCGAGTCTGTCAAGAAATAAGTATTGACTAGCCCAGGTGGGAATCAAACCCACAACTTTCTGAACCAAGTGCTCTGGGACTAGGTTCATGTTGATTCCAAACGTGGAGGGAACATCATTAACATTGCTGCGAAATTTCCTCCATGCCCCTCATTTGACTTCTTATACAGCCTTACTGTACTCAGTTAGTGCATGTTTATAAATGTCAACTGCCTGATTTTGTGGCAGTATTAAATTCTCCTCTTGAGTGCTCTCGATCAATCCAATCTCTTATTCCACCAGGTAGTATTCTTGTTGAATTTAATCCAACACACACCATTATTATCAGCACAACTCTTCATCTAAGACATGCCAGATCATCAGACTTACACAACTAGTGACTAAGGTAATATCAATAACCTCCATATCATGGCTTAAAATATACTCTAATAGGGACTTACATCTCCAGTCCACCAGCTTCCTCAGTTCTTTCAACAGGATGACCTCATCATACATGGGGCATTGGTAGGGATAGGGAGAACTGGGAATCCTCAAGCAGTGTATACGGCACTATGGCCTGATTCACTAAGAGTGGAGGAGACTCCCGCATCCATCTCCCTCTCTAGTTCTCTTGTTATTTTCCCTATTTATCATCTATTATTACTGATTTCTTCAAATAAACGGTAAGTGTTGGACGCAGTATAAGCTTACATAAATGTGTATAGAATATCATATATGGCAGAGAAATACCCAAGTTCTAATTTATTCAAAGCAGGGCAATGACCATTTTGGTCATAAATCTTGGCAGGCCTTATATTTCGTATACTTACTCTAGTAATTTAGTATAGTTGTTAAGATTTCAGCAAGCTCTTTTTTTCATCCCTCCATGATTATATTTGTATTCAATCAATATTCAGTGATATTTATCTTTTACAAAAATTAAATATTTCATTTTGCAGACACAATAGCGAGGGAAGCTAAAAATGATAACGTTGTTGTAAGAAAACTCGATCTGAGTTCAGTTCAATCGATTCGAGAATTTGCAACTGAAATAAATTGGAGAGAACCACGCTTGGATGTATTGATACACAATGCTGGAACGGCTAATACTTTCACGAAAATGGTTACAGAGGATGGGTTTGAAATGACTATGATGACCAATATGTTTGGTCCATTTCTTCTGACACATCTTCTCATAGGTAATCCATTATTAAATTAATATTATAAACAATTAAATGTTAAATAACTGGTATTTTGGAAAAACATAGTCACTTAAGTTGAACTTAGAAATCATTATCATTATCAGTACGCATTCTTTGTGAGAAACTTTATTTTTAATACCTAAATTTAATATGCAATGTATTATAAAATCATTTATTATTATGAACTAAAATGAGGTAATGAAACTTCAAACTAATATGTAACATAAATAGAATTTTTAGGTTTTTACTAGACAAAAGCTAAGTTATACAGTTCATTAACAGCATAACTATTTTTCATGATTAAAAAAGTTATTTATAACTATTTATTATTTCATAAATACAAATTCCATTTCTTATTGATCTTATGTCATCACTTTCTATTAAAAAATTCAATTAAGCTATCATTTTCAGATTTATTAAAAAAATCTGCTCCAAGCCGGATTGTGACAGTAGCCTCAGAGCTATACAGGCTAGCAAAAGTTAACTTGGATAATCCTAATCCTGTGAATTCGCTACCAGCCTATCTATACTACTCTTCGAAATACGCAAACATACTATTCTCCCTAGAACTAGCCCATAGATTACAAGGGACAGGTAAGTTTTAAAATACATTCCATCACCTCAGTGATTTTCTTTTTTTACTTTCTCATCACTGAAAGTTGAGCTTTGTTTTCATTGAAATAATGTGAACAAAATATTTCCCCTTAAATTATGACGTCAAGACACAAATTTGGTATGTGTTTGCTTATTGTTGAATCCTTGTTAAGGCAAGGGACAGCTACTACTATTAATGAGATTTTGGTAGATACCTAGATGGTACATATTTCAGTTAGTCATGGTAGAATTTCAGTTAGTCAGATGATACAAAGATTTATTATATTGTTTCTTTTTATTCTATAGGTGTTACTGCTAATTGCCTTCACCCAGGACTTATAGATTCTGGCATTTGGAGAAATGTTCCATGCCCACTCAACATACCATTAAAAATTATAGCAAAACTTTTCTTTAAGGTAAAATGTCAATTTAATGTTATTCATCCAATGTACGGATTATTTCTATTTTTAATTTGATGTTCATTAATCTAAATTGCATCCTAATTTTAAAAATATTATTTATTTTTAATTATAAAATTTCATTTACATGAACCCTTTAACACAAAGTTATCACTAGTTATCTAGAGTCATTATCACCTCTAATGAATACTTTAAACAATTTTAATTTTGCTTTAGTACTTTCTTCTCCTTTCTCATCCTCCTTAAGTGCCTTTCAGCGTGGAGGAGCCTCTAACCACTTGGTCCACACATCTTGGTCTCTGGCAACCATCTTCATCTGAGCCAGTGTTTTTCCTCTTTCCAGACCTAGTCGTTGGATATGGTCCATATAGCTCCTTCTAGGTCCGCCTCGTGGTCTCCTACCAGTCGGCTTCGCCTCCATACATTTTCTTGGCACTCTGTCATCCCCCATTCTAAAGACGTGTCCATACCATCAGAGCTGTTGGTGTTCAATCACTGATTTCACTGAGGGGATCTGAAGTTCTTCTCTTATTCTTTCATTCCTTATCCTGTCTCTCCTAGTTTTGCCCAATATTCTTCACAAAAATCGCATTTCAGCAGCCATAATCCTGCCCATGTGCTTGTCTTGAGTGAATCAACTTTCACTGCCATATAATAGTGTTGGAAGACATATTGCTTTAAAGATATGGAGCTTGATGTCCTTACCTACCTCCCTCTTTCCCAAAATTGTATTGCATATCTGGTAGTAAATATTATTTGCTTTATTTATTCTATTGGACATTTCTTCGCTTATTTAACCAGATTTATTGAAAATTGTTCCTAGGTAGGCATAGAAGACCACTTTTTCTAATACTTCATCATTGCACACTATTCTTACATTGCCCACTTCATCTCTGACAAGTCATAACCTTGCTATTGTGGCTGTTAATACTCATTCCTTTGCGAGCAAGTTCTTGCCATTCTATAACAGCCTGTTGCAATCTGTCCACTCGTTGAAAAAATGGTGTGGCATAGACAAAGACAGATGCATTGTCAAAAACTTTTTTTTTTTTGGACTCAGGAGGTTCTAAAACAGATATACCTGATATTTACCAGATTGCAATGCTTTCCTTACCTATTATGTTTTTATGGAACCCGCTTGATACATTCCTTCATCTTTCCATTTACTTCTTTATTTAAATGAAGATTAAGAACTCACTTACCTCAATTTTTTTATTTATTACATTGCATGGATACTTTTTTTAATATATAAATCTGAATTCACTACAAAATCATTCTATTAAGGTCCATTGTAATGGTTTAAACATAAAAATACAATTAAATAGTATACAAATACAGATTTCTTATAGAAAATAGAAACCAATCAGATTTTAAAAGTAAAAGTAAACCACTATTTATTATCCTAACTGTTGCAGACACCAGAAGAGGGTGCTCAAACGACAATCCATCTAGCAATCTCGGATGAAGTAAATGAAGCCAATGGCAAATACTTCATGGACTGCAAGGTAAATATAAGATATATAAGAATAGTCTCCAGCAGAGATGGGCAAAAATTGGCATGTATACAACCCTTCCTTATTCATGAAGAAACCACTGATAAATAAATATCCTATCCATGGCAATTTTAGCTATTAGTTTCATAGTTGCCCAACTCTCGTCACCAGTGAATTAAGTAAATGATATAAAATTGTTATGGCATTTTACAGGAGCATGGGCTGGCATCTGATGTATCAGACATGGGCAAGGCAGCCAAGTATTGGGAAAAAATTGAAGCCCTAATACTGAAACCAACTGATCCTCGAATATAAACTATAAATATAACTATTTGTATTCAACAAGTGTTTATAATTTTAATTAATGTACAAATTAATAATAAATTTAGTTTTCATTACAAATATTTGGTTTTAGATAATTATTAAACCAATCTACATTATAAGTTTCAACATATGCATTTTATTGACCATCATTGAGGGAATGAAAAGTCATAAAATAGATATGTTAGGTAATACTTTAGTCCAAAATATGGAGCTTTGATAAAAGAATTTTAGATTTAAAGGATAAGACATAAATGTGTTTTCATACAGTGGTCACATTCACAGGCATAATGGTATTTGAAAAAATTAATGATTTCAAAATATTCTTTTTTATTATAGCACCTAAAAATAAAAGATTACATTAAATACCACTAAGAAGATAACCGAATTTTGGGCATTAAATTTCAGATCATTTCAAGCTGATTTTTATTTTTACCAAGCAAAACTAGGTTGATATCTAAGATATCTGCACATCAATAATAAAAAAAAAAATCAAATTATTGAATATGGTTTCCTTAATTTTCAACATTGTCTGTAAGTGATGGGAAGTTATCAGTATCAGTATACTTCAAGAATCTCAAGACACAATGATTGAGAATCAGTACCATCACAGGTGTTCATTTCTACATTAAATTATGATGTCTCTAAACAACAAATAATTGAAGAGTTTTTCAGGTATAATGAAACAATGGCCAAAATATCAAGAGCAGTCTTTTTTTAGCCTCAGAGTATATTCTCTGAATCATCTCATAAATAAAATACAATGTATAATTTAAATTTACTGACTTTAAAAATGGCTACAACATATAAATTCAGATACATTCTATATTAATGGTTCCCAACCAGTGGTCAGCGAGAGCCATAGGATGGTCCGGGAACACATATCTTTTGGCTGTTTTATTATTAGAATTATTATATTAATTATCTCCCAAGATGTTTAGGTGCTAGCTGAAACATTTGAACAGGTGAATGCACAAAGCTAATCAAAATGCACTTTAATGCAACTTAATTTTCAAATATTTCCGACTTTACCCCTATTAGGGAGTGGGATGGGCCATATATGGTTCAATTTCTGGTTTAGTGGCCTAAAGACTAGGGTAAGTTAGGGACCACTGTCCTATCTAAACAGAGAAGCAGAACATAAGTTATTATTCAATGGTATAGTAAGGGGGGGGGGAAAGGTTTCTTCAATAAATTCTTACATCAGATCTCGGTAATAATTTATTTAATTTAAAACTATATACAGGATTTTATCTTACATGGCCAAGGTGATAACAAACAAATCATAAATAATGGTATAGACAATTATGAAATTCACTTATTATTAGTTCATTAATAACTAAGTTGGAGATTATTAATTATTGCATAGGTGTATTCGCTTGTGGTAGACTGCCCTCCTACATCCTTTGTTTTGATCTAGTAAATACAATTAAGTCAATAAAATAATTTACTTAACAATATGTTTATTATATATTATAAATTTATTATAAATTATTCATGAAAATACTCACCTTCCCATCAGTTAAGACTTTGGCAATTGCTTTTTTAATCATTTCGCCATAATGTGCCAGATTAACATGGAACAACATTTTAGCACCACAAAGTAGCATTGCTGTTGGATTTGCTACATTTTTACCGACAGCTTCTGAGTATGTATGTCTTGCACCCTGAGAAGAGAGATAAAGAAAAATAGATTATGTAATAAAATAATAAGTAACATTAACTATATCTAAACTTAATAAATAAATAATATGTAACTTATATAATCTTCCTTACCGGTTCAAACACAACACACTCAGGACTGTAAGACGCGCCAGCCACCATACCAGCTCCTCCAACGAGACCTGAAGCCAAGTTATCCAAAATGTTACCATAAAGATTAGGCATAACCATCACATCAAACTGGTCGGGATGAGAAACCATCTGCATGGTACAGTTGTCAACAATCATTGATTCAAATTTTATCTTAGGATATAACTTTGATATCTGCAAGTAAAAAATACATACAAATTAGAAATTCAAAAACATTTTTCTCCCTATTTCAGTTCAATTAATAAATGAGGTGTTAATATTTGGCCGTAGATTAATAGGTGGGGAAGATGGTCAGGGTGCGGTCAGCAAATAAACAAAAAATTATTTATTCATGCCGATGTTTCAACCTAAATATCAGGGCTTAAAAAAAAAAAAAAAAAAAAAGAACCATTATTCAGAGAAACATAAAAATTAAAAGAAATAAATTTGGAAATATACATAACAATGAATTGAAAATAAAAAATTTGGTTAATAACCATGGAAGTAGATAGTCGTAGATTGATAACAATGAAAGATGATTATTAATTTATGTAATAATTTTTTTTTTTCTGAATGGTGGTTGTTATACTTGTTTTTGTTTTTTTAGCTCTGATGAAGACCTGATATTCAGGTTGAAACGTCGGCACGAATAAATAATTTTTTGTTTATTTGCTGACCACATCCCCTCACCACAGATTTAATAAATGGTTATATCAAAGTTTCATTTTTTCCTATTGAGGTTAAAACCCTTAAGTATTCCACTTAAGGCAGAAAAGGCAGGTTATGTTGCTTGATATAGTATATAAAAATACTATAAATGGAGTTCAATAGTTAGTCAGATTTTGGAGAGGCTATATACATTCTACAAGTTTAATCCTGTACCTAATAATATGTACTTATTATAAGTTAATATGTACCTTTTTTTTATTAGTTTTATTTAGTACTAGTAAGATGAATTTTTCAATGGGTTTTCAGTTTAAGAAACATGAGAGTAAATGTTACTGAGCGTGATTAAGTATATAAAATAGCTCAGTGAAATACACATGACAAAATGAATTCATATTTATTTTTAATACATCTTCTAAATGTGATAAAAGACATAAATTCAGCTCCTTAAGTATTACAAATTAAATTTCACCTTAGAATAAATAACAAGCCTGAATGTGGAACTATCTAAAAAAATTATAGAATGTGAAAAATAAATTATGTTGTCAACCAAAAACCTCAAATGTTGTCACCCTGTCTAACATTGAAGCTATTCAAGTAAGTATTACTTAATAAATAATTAAGTAGCTTTTTCTATTGGTAAGACAAAGATTCTATTAAAATGAAAAATGTTAAAGAAGATAGAATTTCGAAATATTAAACATAAATTATAAAAAACAAAAAAGAAACATTAAAATTGAAAAAATGTCATTAAAAGAACAAAAGGTACCTACCTCTTGACAACTCCTCAAGAATAAGCCATCTCCTAACTTCATAATATTGGCTTTATGAACAGCTGTCACTTTCTTACGGTTGTTTTTAGTAGCATAATCAAACGCAAATTTGGCTATCCTTTGAGACTTTTCAGCTGTTACAATTTTTAAGCATTCTACAACTCCCTAAAAAAAATTAAAATATTTTAATTGAAAAAATAAAAATAGGTTTTAAATTGATAACTGAAGTTTAATAATTAAAATACATATACCTAATAGTTTATTAGTAAGAACTACAATCACTTGCAGTAATAATAAATGGCATAAAGATTATCATTAATACAAATAACATAAATAATGAAAAATATTAACAAATAAAAGATTTTGACATGAAGTGTTCACAAGGAAAATAATAATAAAGGTTTAGGAAAGCTGAAGGTTTGATCCCAATACCACCAATAACCCTCATAGGAAGCTCTGCCCTAATAGAAAATAGGCTCAAGAAAACAATTAAGAAATAGTTTAAAACTTTTGATTAAGATCTTATTGTTTTAAACTATCTTTTAATTGCTGTTTTCTGGAGCCATACCAAGATCATCTTCATCTCAATTCACATACAGCCAACTATCTATTTCTGTAATAAATGCGCGTTTCTCACTGCTTAATTGATCAATATATTCCAAAAACGACATTGCCTAGAGGCTATGTTAGATTATAAAGTTGAAATTATTAATAGTGGTTCCACTTTACAATATAGATGTGCAATAAAGCTGGGTTTCCAAAAATTCAGGCTCAAAGTGGTTTAAAAAAATTATTTATAATCCTTTAAAAAAATTTAGTTTTATGAATAATGCAGTGCTCTCCACTGACACTGGACAGGTAAAGTGGAGTGAGGCAGCGTAGTGGCAGGCTCCCTATTCATTACATCAGTGGTTCTCAACATTTTTATGGCAACAGAACCCTTTAGGTACAAGTAGGAAACAGGCGAAACCCTTTGGGTAGAAATAGGTAAATGATAGAAGCCCTACATTATCATTTGATACAAATAAGGTGCCAAACACCATATTTTCACTAAAAGCTAAGAAAGGTTAGGATACTTACACAAAACCTGTGCAAAATTGAAGAAAATTTGAGGTGGTAAGGTTCAAAACTGTTTGAGCTGTTATGGAATGATTCATTCCTAAATTATTTCTTGAAACACCTGGAAGAGGTTTCTGTGGAACCCTGGTTGTGAACCACTGTATTATATACTATGTTGCTTTTTATAAGTAGTCCGGTTTCAGTGGACGCTCAGCTAATTTGTAAACTATACATCTTCATGAATATTACGGCTACTCATTTAAGAGAATGAAATTCTAAAGAATACAAAACCAAATCATCTAAATCAGACCTGTATTAATAAAGATTTATACTTTGGATCTGTATATATTTTATAAATAATAACCTCAAATAGAAACTTTGTAATGTACCTCTTTCAGTCTGGATGTATATACATCAAATAAAGTTACCAAAAATATCGAAATCAAAAAGCACTGCAATGAACTCTAAACTGAATAAAACAGTAATTAACATCTCTGTAACCTAAAGATAAAAATCTAACTTTAATTGATTTAATTTAATTTAATTGACTAAATATAAAAGAAACTAAAACCAAAGCACAAGTTTCTAATACATTTAATTTCACAATGCTTTTGGATATATAATATTTTCTGTAACTCTATTGGCTGAGTATATATAGAGATTGTCTTTATTGAATGATATATGCATTATTATTTTGATTATTTAGTAACATAAATTAACAAGCTCTTGGATATATAATTTCCATAATAACAGACAAATAAATTATTTTAATGTAGAGGAGCTATGAAGGATTATCTTAACAAAATACAGCAGTAGAAAAAAAATCCTCAAAATAAATCAAGTTAAAAATTTATAATTTTTAATTTCTTTGAAAAATGATATTTGAGGATTTCAGGCAACACTACAAATGAATATTATTTGCATTTTCCAAAAAAAAATTAATTGTTGACCAACTTTACTTGAAGCCTCTTTAATAGTTAATCTTAGGCTATTCAATGTCAACTCGGACCACTAGAAAATACATAGAGCCTAAATGGTTTCCTAAATCATGGTTTCCAATGATGACAATTTCTGCAAGTCCAAATTTACAAAAATAATAAACTGGTTACATAATGAGGTGTAGATAGTTGACCGTAGATTAATGGTTGGAGAAGTTTGTCGTACAGCATGTTTTGATTTCATGACTCAGGGACACTTCGTATCTCCAGTGTTGTTGTTATCTCTTTTGTTCTATACCCCTGATGAAGACCTGAAACTCAGGTCGAAACATCAGCATAAAATAAATAAATATGGTTTTGTTTATTTATGTTGTTCTTTGCTGACCGCACTCCCCCCCCCCCCCCGACAAACTTCTCCAATAATAAACTGGTTAATTTTGTGGCAGACCCACATAAGAAATCTCAATCTTCGCAGTGGCTAGATTAGTAACCTGTAGTATAACCGCCATTTCTATCCTAGTGGAAGAACTTGAAGGTTATCGAACCAAATAAACAAATTCCATAGTTTATGGCTGTTTAGGATTGGATAGGAAGATCTAGATCTTTATTAAATAATTTACAGGAATTAGAAATATTTTTTTCCATTTTTAAGAAAGAATAAAATCAATTGATATACAATATCCTTGGGGAAAAAAGTATACTTTCTGAGTTATGAGCCAATAAAGTTTAATTTTGTTCAAATTTTTTTTCTACCAGATATATTAAAGATTTCAATATCTAAGAATCTTCCTAGGAAAAAAATGAACATTTACAAAAAAGTAGTATGTAAATCGGTTCAGAAATTTTGGAGATCCAAGATAAGTAACAAACAAACTTAACGTTTTTATTTATAGAGATATTAATATACGATTTTATTTAAATACAATACTTGATATTAAACTTTCAATAAAGTCTGTTTAATCTAACATATGTCCAAACCTAGCAATAGTCAGGCACTGCTGGATCAGCTAGTATAAAATAGAAACATGAATACATTTATGCATTTATGTTAGGTCATAAAATAATCCTTCATAATAATAACAAAAATATAGGTGTAAGAAGACTAAGAAATATAAGACTGAAAACAAAAAATAAAATAACTTCAAGTATACCTTAACACTTTCGTGTTCAAGAGCTGAATATTCACCTTCAGTTTGTTCACGAATAATTACGGCATCAATGTTATCATGCCTAAGTTTCAAACCTGGAAGAGTTTTGACATGTACTACATTTGCATAAAGATCTAGTGATCTGCGAAGTTTCATATTTAATGTTTGAAGTTCACCAGTTCTTGAATAATCAGGAGTAGCAAGGGCGCCCTAAAAAAAAAAAAAAAAATTGGTTAAAGAAGTAATTTATAACGGGAAGGTAATATAAAATAAAAGCACTTTTTAAACCTTTAAACAAATTCCATTACGTTGAATAGAACCAGCAACAACATCTAACGGTGCACTCATACTAGCATGGACTTCTGAAAAGAAAAAAGTTTCAAAGTCGACTGGAACTCCAGCAGCCTAAAATAAAGCACAAAAACTAGACTGAAAAAAAATTTCATAATGAAAATCTAAATTATTCATCAGTAAAATTCCAAAAATTAGGATACTGGGCACAGAAATTTTCTAATAGCTGCAAAAGATGCAGGCATTGCAAATAATTGTTAATGAACAAGCCGTTATTGAATTATTACTCAAACAGGAGGTATATTGAAAGTTGATTAGTCAAAGTAACCAACAGTTTACTTGACATTTCATTTTTTTTTTTTTTTTTTTTATAACAAAAATCAAAGAAATCAATATGTATAATTCATGTGTGGATGATTAAAATTGTGATGGTTAATTTGAAAATTAATTACAGAAGGCCTTTAAACTGTCTTAAATAATGTCAAAACTATTAAATCATCATCTAGTTTTAACCCATAACACGACATGGTGGGTCAGTCGAACCAAGTTAAAATTATTTCCCTTCTTCTTATGTAAAATCATAAATTAAATATAATGCATTAATTACTGTACTTTATATATAAGTGGATTATACAATCTAAAAAAAATAAATAAAATATTTATAATGTGAGTTAAATAAATACCAGCTGTTAAATAAATACCCTAAGATGCATTAGTCAAGCTGAGGGTTAAGGCTCCATAGAGTAATAACAGAAATGAATAATTTGTCGAAGAAATGAGAAATAAGTTTATTAAAAAACCATTTCAGTACGAAAAGTTGTTGCTTCTAACGGTATGGACCCATTAATGTTTGCTGTCATGAAATTTTTTAGAACAACTAAAATTTCCTGATACAACATTCTACTATGAATTAATTTAGCTCAAATGTCCAATTATAAGAACTATCTTCAGCTTCAATGATTTGCAAAAAATGTTAATGTAAACATTTGCAGCCTGAAGTTCAAAAGAGTAAAATAATAAACTAGGTATGACAATTATACAGGTTTGAGTAACTGGTAGCAGAAATATAATAAATTTATAAATAAATATAACATACTTCATGAAAATTAGAAATGTACGAGTAGGAGTAAAACTATTATCAATCAATATAACATTTTCTTATTTATCAATATAACATTTTCAAGGGAAATAAGTAAATAACAAACCTTAAAAACCTCGGTAACACAGTACATCATTTCTGGTCCAACTCCATCTCCGGGAATTACAGTGCATTTTGTTCTTCCTTCTGGCCTAGCGACAGATTGTGAATACTAATTCCCATAGAAATAAAAACAAACTATAAGTAAATTTACAAGTTACGTAAAACAGGAAAAGTAAAAAACTTAAATACCTCTGAATTAACTGGGAAATTTGTATGGATGAAATTGCACTGTTGAGATGTAAGAGCTGCACATGGCTGTAAAATCTTAATAGGAAAAAGTTTTATAAAATATAAAAATACCTAAATGGATGGTAAAAAAATTAAAAAAGATCTTAACGATATGGAATTACATACCAACAAAGAAAGTAAAAATACTTCAATACTATGTACCATTAAGATTGAACGAGAATCCAAAATAAATCATAATAAAAATAACGAAATACCTTAGAAAGTAACTGCTGAAAATTTTTTCTTATTAGAGCCATGTTCAAGAACTATTTCGTTGATAGCAAGATTAAAGGTGCTTTGAAATGAAGCAAGGTTAATGAATGCAAATTCATTTATTTGAAAATATAACGATCTAACAAATTAAAATATATCAATATATAAAATAAACATTTTTATCGAATAATGTCCATACAAACAAAAACTACTAAAATATTTGAAAATTTAGGTTGGCATTAGTGTAACTTATTTTATGAACAGCTGTTTTTTTCAGTCTAACCTCCCAACGTGATCTATCTTTGCTATCTGATAGCTACAATGTCTTTCTTCAATTTTTTCTCTCAAATCGTCCCTTCTGTTAAGGCTCAAGATGACGAGGACGAGTTGGTAGACCCTCAAGTGGTTCTTAAGGAGGAATGTGGTGAGAAATGTACGAAATATAAGGATAAATTAGACTCTTGTAACGAAAGGGTTAGTTCAAGATCTCAGACTACTGAAACTTGCCTCGAAGAACTCATCGACTTTGTTCACTGTGTTGATCACTGTGTAGCCAAAGACATATTTTCCAAGCTGAAGTGAATGTTCTAAGACGGTTGTTTTTAAATTTGTAGCTTTTAACTGTTAGTCAAATGTAAATACAATTCACTGTAATTAAGTTAAATAATTGCCGAAATAATAAATTTATTTGTCTTGCTGAGTCTTTTTTAATTTTAATCTAGTTTCGTAGTGAGCAGAAACCTCAATTTTCTTTTTATGAGTATATAAATTTATTTAATACTAACTCATCTTCTATCACTTTACTATCATCATTTAGTGGTTTGAGATCCTGTAATTTCCTTCTGAGGTTTATCTGGGGTGCCCACCATTTTCTGCCATTATTTTTTTTAATATCTTGTGGATAGTCAAATCTTTGAGGTCTAGTTTCATCTCGACCCCACCATCCTTCTTCCAAATCAGTTTCCACCAACGATCCCTGATCCACTGTTGGGACAGTGCTTGCTCTATCTTTCACTGTATTTGTACCTTTGTGCCTTTTATTGTAAAAGTTGTCATAAATCACTAATATTAATGAGCCTATACTTACTAGTAAGGCTTTTTTAGAAAATAGTACAAGTGTAAAGAGTACTAGAAGTGTAAGTTTTGCTACAGGTAAAAAATTAGCTATCTTAGTCAGTACACTTAAAAGCAATGGCACAATGAACTTATATCCTTTTTTCTTTAGTATTCTTCGCTTTTTTAGCCCTGGTCTCTTATATGGTCTCTCGTAATTAAGTAGTTCTTGAAGATTGTTCTGTGGACCTGAAATAAACTACAAAATATTAGAAGGTGCATTTTATTATCATGTAATTTTATTTTTTTTTTTGTTTTTTAAACGATTGTATGGTATTCTCATGTATTGTCCTATGAACTTATGCCTATTCATTATTTATAAATATTAAAACCAATTAAATATAAATTAAAAATCCAAATTTACAAAAATAATAAACTGATTAATTTTGTGGCAGACCCACATAACAAATCTCAATCTTCACAGTGGCTAGATTAATAACCTGAAGTATAACCGCCATTTCTATGGTAGTGAAAGAACTTGAAGGTATCGAACCAAATAAACAAATTCCATAGTTTATGGCTGTTTGGGATTGGATAGGAAGATCTAGATCTTAGTTTTCTTGCTCGAACTGAATTATTGCACTAAACTTTAAAATGGTTATCCATGAATTGATATTTTGATTGAACTTCACAATAGGTTTAGGAGTAAAGGCATCTCCTTTACTTACTGACAACTCCGGTATTATTATATATGCCTCATTTACTTCAAGTTTTAGAGGGTTATTCTAGAAGGATGATAAGCCAATTTTCCCTTTCAAACAAGTATCCTGTAAATAAATTATAGTAGCCTTTTTTTTTTTTCATTTTTAAAAAAATATTGAATTTGTATAAGCAATCCAGAATTATTGCTAACTTCCATTTATAGAGGAAAGCTGATTATTGTGACAATTGGAGAAAATGGACTGAGGCTAAACCTCCATTCCTTGTGGTAACTCTGAGGTAAAGAAAGAAAAGCTATGATATAATATCATGTAGATCCACCCATGTCAATGCAATATACCTTATCAAAGCAGATAAAATCTCTGTAAGGAGCTTCATTAACTCATACTTTACTATGTCTAGTCAATGACTGATCTTCCTTTTATCTATTTCAGTGTGTATGCAACATCATTTTAATCAAAAATGATTTTAAAAAGAAAATTTGATGATATGACAAAAATATGTTATGACAGGCACATTAAACTTTCATGTTTAAAAAAGAGGTAAAGTATTTACAAAAAGAGTAAATACATTTTTTATAATAAAAACATAAGTAGTATGTAATAATAAAAATATGATTATAAAAGAATGATGCTTATCTTCATTTATATTGCAATCTAAAATGTTTTTTTATTTTAGTTGAGAAAATTTTTAAAAAATCTTTAGATTATTATTTTTGTGACTTTAACAATGTTTGTGAACAATTGAAAATGAACAAGCGTAATGAACTATATTTTTGATTTTATCAATTATCATAACAGAGGTAGTTTTGAGTATAAAGTATTTAATTATAATTAAATACAAATATTCATAATTACCTGAACCAAAGTAATGATTTACTGGGTAAACTGGCCTTAGCTCGCTTATCAGTTGTTCATTTCTTCCTTGAGTATCATATTCTTCGGTGCTATTGTCATACTCAGTTTCATGATCATAATTTTCATCGTAAATGTCTTCATTTTTTATAATAGGTACAAATAAAACAAGAATGGAACATAGGCAACCACCAAAGAACACTTTTAACATGGTTGAACCTTCTTCTGAAGAGGGTCCTTCAATACTGAGGTGTAGGGGTAATTAGGAACTCTGTTACTGATGACAGTTGTCTCATTTCTGTCGAGGGTCAGTGCTTATGACATCTCTGATTTAAGACAAAATCTCAGTACTGATATGATCTGTGGCTGCATCACTGTGTCAACTTACAGTTATATGAAACTCATGTTCTTGAAATTAAAATACGAGCTCATATCAACTCTACCTAGTTGTAAATTTAAATTTCATACATAATTGCTCATCAAATTAATTGTAATGAAAAAACCTAGAACTTAGTTAAATTGGAGGCAGGGGTCCAGTGATAAATAAATTGAAATTCATTCTGATAAACAATAATTTTAAAAATGTAATAAATTAAACTGTGTGCTGAAAAATTGTTTTAAGTGCTACAGGTTTTAGTAGGTTATAATTTTTCTTAATTTGATGACAGTCAAAGTCAGGATTATATCTCTTGGTTTAAAATTACCAAAAATAATAATTTATCACAAATTGGAATTAAGTTCATTTGTCAATAGAGGCGTTCAGACACAAAACGTGGATACTGATAAAATGAAAACTTTTATAATGTTAAAATGTTTATTAATTAATATTTTTTATCTTCAACTTTCACTCTTACAATTTTTAAAATCAGCTTTAAAAAAGTCAATGATGCCAAAAACTTCATTTCATAAAAAATTTCAGTGACCATGTTTTATAGGTGAATGCCTCAATTATTGATTACAATAAGTAAACTTGGATAGCTGCATGTTTACAAATAAAATAAACAAATTTAGGTTCTGTAAATAAAAAGAATTATCTTTCATCATTGAGTATCTCAAATCATCCTCAAAGTTTATGGATTGGATTGACTGTTTTCTTTTCAATATTATAACCATCCTAAGATTGGAAAACTACATTATCATAAAAGATTAATAATCTATAATACACTTTATTTATTGGTCAAATTTTATCCTGATTGAACCCATTTTGCTGATCCTTTCTGCTAGAAGGAAAGAAATGTGCTAATGATTGATCTGATCTTAGACATATCTGACAGCGAAAAACATTAATAATTATTGTATTTGTACTTATTTTTGATAGCATATAGAATACCCAACTTCTAATCTTCTAAAATTTTAGAAGATTGGAGAGGAAGAAAAATAAGCATTACTGGGAATTGTAATTATGAAAAAAGTTCATTCATTTTTCAAAAAATTTCTGGCTTCAAGGATTTCTCTAATTTCTAAATAAAGTAACTTTTAAAGATAATTCAGACATCTTCCAAATACTATATCTTACAACTACTAGTTTCCCCCATGGAAATCCTATACTGATAGTTTTCAGTTCAAAGTGATGTATAAGTAAATACCATCTTGACCATTCAAAATCCATTTGTCAAACAAAGTGATGTGTATGCCTAAGTATAGGGATGGGTGTTGGGGCATGGGTCCCAGAGCACCTACTTCGGAATGTTTTGGGTTCGATTCCGACCTGTGGTAGTTAATATTTATTTCTCAGTGGCCCTGAGAAATAAATCTTGACACTCCCTCCTTGGTTAGTTCCTGATAACAAATACCAGGTAGCCATCGGGGGTTGGCAAAAAGGACCACTAGACCTGTGGGACAAGTTCTCCCCACCAGTTACCAATACCAATATGCCTAAGTTACGGTATAGAGCTACATTTATACAATGATTTGTTCTAGATCAGTCTGTTTAATTATAAAAATGGTAAAAGTTTACTTCAGCTGAGGTAAACTAGTACCATAAAAAATATTAAAAACTATAAAATAAAATATAATAAATTTTAGAAACTATAATATCTCCTGAAAATATTAATAAATCAGTCATATATAAGTTACTCAGCACTGGAAATGGAATAAATATTTTTTTAAACTTTACAGATTAGTCTTTGTAAATTATTGTTGATGTTTTGTACACTAAATAATTTGACTAAATTGTATTATTTCTGAAAATATACTTCTTAAAATCATAAATCAAATCGGATTAACAGAATTCCTTATGAAAACGTTAAAGTTTGTTTTTGTTTTTAAAACATACGATTCTTGGGTGATTCCATAAATTGTAAATTCGTTTGTTGTCGAATTTGATCTTTAAAAACGTTTGCACTGTCTTTAAATGGCAAATTATCGGCTTTTCCAATTATCCTAAAACGTGCACATATTGCTTAAATAGTGCTACATGTGACACAATAAAATGTATTGATTTGATTTTTAACTTGATGTTTTCCCAAGACGGGCCTTTAGACGAACTACTTTCTTCACCAGGGTTCGGAAGGCACCCCTTCTTACTTCCTCTCCTACTGCCAAAGCCGCCCTACTGGCTCAAAGTAACCTCCGTCTAAAAAAATCGTTCCTTTTTTTTAATCAAATGTGCTACCATTGAATGAAGGCAGTGACATATTTTTCTTAACGAATTGTCATTAAGGCAGATGTTATTCACTCATAACTACAAATATGAAATTTATGTGCGTAATTTACCAGTTTTAATAATGTCTATATAAGTAGGGTGAGTTTTAAGTTTTTAAAATTTGGTTATGATCCAATTGGAAGAAAATAATATAAAAAATTCTTACGAAAGTAATTAAAATTGATAATGAATTCACAGTCTCATCCATAAATGGTAACATATGTTCAATGAGTATTAGTGTTTATGACTTAAATGTGATCATGTCAAAGTTTGGTTATTAGTAAATCTACAATGCCCATTAGAAAGAAGACGTTGATAGAATGAACAAGAACAGGTTGAGATCGGTACACAAAAATGCAGCTAAGCCTGCATTTGATCTCGACTTCGAAGTAATAGAAACAAATACGAGGTACAAATATAAGTTGAACAAGATACTTGGAAGTGGATCTTTCGGTGTCGTTTACCTCGCTGAAATAATACCTAAATTCGAGGAGGTAAGAAATTCAAAAGTTTATAGAGTAAAAATTAAACTTTTACTTTTATTCATGTTAGTTAACTCCGACAGTCTCATAAAATATGTTTTTATTTACACATATATGGAGAGGCTCTTTCGATGTCCAGTACCATATTCATCCCTAAATTTTTTTCTCCATTTTTGAGGACGTCATATATTTGACCATAACGCTACTTTGCTACAATAGTGACGCATCTGACAAAAATAAAAAGTTTTGGTTTTATCTTGAATTGAGAGTAGTCCGTACATATTACGATAGATGGGAGTTTCTTCTGTGGTCCTTCTATAGACCAACTCGAAGCTTGTATGGTTTAAGGTAACTACAATCCGGGGTACAATCTATGGAATACGTCAAATATTTGTTTTTTGTCAGATGTGCCTTGATTCAAAGTAGCTATATTAATCCACCGTCTGTTGCTATTCTGGTAGGAGAGACACCATCAACTGAACATTGCGTACTATATCTAGAACCAGCTAAACTATTTGTACGATTCCTGTGTGTAACTACGAATTTCTACTTCTGCGAATAAATGTTTGCATTCAACCTAAAATAGTCATGTGTTAGCTTGAAGTACCAAAGACTTTTGGTTAATAATAGTTAATGTTACAGTCGCTTCACTAGCATTATTGTACTATCAACTATCACGCCAGAGCCAGTGCGACATAAAAATCATACAATTACAGATTTTCCAAGAGCGAGTAGAGTGACGGGTATTTGTCAGGTATAACATGTTATACGCGTTTGGTAAAGGTGTTTTCAAGAAGCTGAGCGGGTATATTTAGTGCGGGAAAATCGGCAGCTCTGTTGCAGAATCAGTTCTATTTTTTAGTTAGTTATTTATCATTGTAATTTACAAATTAATTTGATAAATGTATGGTAAGTAAATATTATAAGCAAGATATGTCTCTGTATGAATGAATATGGAGAACCAACATGATCACTCCAATGAATAATTTAAATAAAAGGTTTGTTGGCTAATTTATTTTTGTAGGATCAATGGATTGAGTTCATAACTGTTACAATTGTACTGTAAGTCATTTAAGAATTTATTTGTTTTAGCTCAAGAATTTGGAGAAAATAGATCAATCGGTAAGCATATTATGTATCTGTTTATTTACTTTTTAGGAATAACATGAATTCACTTTATTAGCCATATGATAATAAAAAAAAAAGTTTATGTTTCGTTATAATAGCCATTAACTTATGTATGTACGTTTAATAGAGGAATAATAAATCATCTGTTGTAGCATAATTCTTTTAATAATAATGTAATGTAATGACTTTAAGATCATTCATTAGATAACTAGGAAACATGGAAATACTTGATAAATTGAAAATAGGATTTCCTAAAGGCGTTGAACTGATAGTTGGCCATAAATTTAAAATTTTATACCACCTTGCGAACGGCTTCCGTAGTAAGATATATTTAGCAGTAAATGAAATGACAGGAGAAGTGAGTTTTTGAGAAATAGTGAAAATGAATACATCTCATGTTTTTGAAATATTTAAGTGTCGAAATTTATTTCTCATCCCCTCTTCGACTTCTTCCCCCGAAATCGGACAAAAGCCTATTTTCCCATGCTTGTGAGTTCTATATCTTTGCACACACACACCCGTGCTCAATGAATTTCGGATGTCTAGTATTATTTAAAAAAAAAATATATA
>NW_027110919.1:2717573-2770489 GCF_000696795.3 Halyomorpha halys | reverse complement strand
ATATATTACAACTCTCTGAGAAGGGTTGTAATATAACATAATAATAGAAAGCTAACCATTTTAAAACGTGCCTAACTTGAACCATATCTACACAAAAACTTTCTATGACCCGTAAACCGTACAAAGTTATTACCGATTTATAGAAATTGGCAATACGAATAATAATCATTATAGATTATTGAAATTTTTTTTTAATTTGTAATTTTGCAAAAACATATTTTCTGTAGGGGTTGTGAATGAGAGGATTAAGAAAACATTAATTATTTCTAATTGTATTACATACAATTATCCTCTCTAATTATAGTTTTCTTATTTTTCAAATTATTTATTTTTATCATAATTTTGTTTTTAAGTTCATTTTTTTTGTTACTTAAAACATTACATTATGACTTCATGAACGATGTTGAGATTACATTGAAACAAGTATTTCCGTTCATGCATAGAACGTGCTCTGAGTTAGACTTCATAGGGTAAGAAGTTACATAGGAGGGTAGTAGGTTACAACTGGAAACTAAAACACCTGTTGACTTTCGATCAAACTTCAGCTAATCAATTTCTTCACTGGCCATTCTTCACAACAAAGATAACAATAATACTACACTGAATCTCCCTTCATCTCGATGCATTATGTTGTCTGGAAGTTGATTTTTGATGTTTTGGAGTTTGGAGGAAGGAGTATGATGGAGAGGATAAAGTGAAGCCAAGCGGGGCTTAATGGGCAATGTGGAGGAGTCAATCACGTGCTGCCTTCTGTCTTAGTTACATTTATTGGAGTTCATACGAATTTTCATCGTTGATGAACCAAATTACTGAAAATAGCATTTACTAAGTTTTATGCTCAGTTCATATTTGCGATTAAATGAATTAGTTTTCAGGTAATTAAATAAATGAGAGAAATTCCAATTTATCTCGACTTAAACCTGGGTAATGAGGTTGAATCCCTTTTTAGCTTCACTTTTCTTTGAGGGAGAGAAGAGCATACTACGCCTTTGTTTTTTTTACTGATAGCTTTCCCTTAGGATCTCTATTTTTAACGTTGATAATTCTTTGGGAATCTAATACTTGCACATAGTTTGGTGGGCCTAAAATTTAGCAAGTTTTTTTATGAGCTTGAACCAAGTTTTCTAGATAGGAAAAAAAGTATTTCTTTCAATCAGGTCAATTACTTCTCATAAGTTCCCTAGCAAGGATCTTGTAGATTTTATAATTTCGTAAACATGTTCTAACCCCTAAAATATTCATTTTGTTTTTATACTGAGTCAAACAGGCATATATATACATTAAGAATGGAATCAGCTAAAATCTCGTATACTTCCAAAGGATATTGTACACTTGTGTACAGTCGAAGCCCTCTTCTGTTATAATCCATATTTATGTTCAGCAGATACTAGGGGTATTCATGATCTTTAGTTTAACATGTTAAATGGAGAAATATTTCCTTCTTTTACCATGTTAAAACGATATAACATATAACATGGTTGAGAGTCTGTTACTAGGTCTGTTAAATGGAGAAATATTTCCTTCTTTTACCATGTTAAAACGATATAACATATAACATAGTTGAGAGTCTGTTACTAGGTCAGTTAAATAAAGAATGATGTCACACAACAGACTAGTTGAGCTCGTGATCATTTTGTTTGTTGTAGTAACAAGAAATGTAGTATACATATTACTTGCTCGTGTTTTGATTGATTTTATAACTAATAAAGCAATGTATGACAATAATTGTAATTTAATAATAGTTGTCAATTAGCTCATTTTGATTCTCTTCCTCCCAATTTAGAAAATCAACAAGACACTCAGGGGCCATATTTTCACACAACTTCCTCTTTAGGCATGTTGTAATAAATTACTTTAATCAAAACTTAGAAGTAAACAATAACGTGAAGTTTAGGAAGGAAAGGTTATAAAACAAGATGCTTAGAAAATCCGCTAGGAGCTCCTATGCATTTAACATTTAATATGACTTTAAACAAGGCTGCTCACAATCCTATACTTACAGCATTGAACATGATAAAACATTTTACATTTATCACAAAATCATGAATACCCCTACTATAGTTCTTGCTCCAAGTTATCTATTTTTAGAATGTCAGACTGAGTCCTTTCATCATTGATAATTCGCATTGTTTCTATGAAGCTTAAATTCGGTATATATGGTTGTTTTCTAGATAGCAACAATAGGAGCTTCATCAGATGGTTACATGAGTACAGAACACCATCTGATGAAGCTCCAGAATGAAGTGAACTCCAGCTTCAATCGGGACCATGCTACGGCCATGATCTTCGTAGATTGTACAAAGGCATTCGATTCTGTGTCTCACGGCATTTTATGTCGTAAGCTCATAGACCTCGAATGTCTGGAACAACTTTACGGTGTCATAGCATCGTACCTCGAAAACAGGACCATCTCTGTGAGGGTTCGAGATGAGATCCCACTGACATGCGGAGTGCGATAGAACTGCCCTCTGTTCTATCGCCAGTGCTGTTCTCAATCTATATCGCGGATGTGGTTGGTGAAAATTACAGACAGGCTATAGTCGCCGCCTATGCCGACGACATCGCCATTTACAGCAGTATTATGAACCCCAAACATGCACTAGAGCGAGCCGGAGCAGTCTGCAAGGAAATTGTTCAATGGCTGGGCAGTCTAAACATTACTGTGAACCCAGCTAAGACAGATTGCGTCGTGTTCGCTCATCAACAACGCTAGCGATCGACTCTCCCGAAGTCACTCAAGCTGGACGACACTATCATCTCCCCTTCAAACTCCATAGTTTACCTGGGTGTGAAGTTGGACCGCCATCTTAAATTCTCCACTCACCTCTACCAGAACTGTAAGAAGACGGTCTTACGGTGCGCTACTCTTCACATATCCCTCCGACGGTATGCAGTGCCACCTTCAGAGATTCCAGGACAGCATGCTGCGGAGGATGGTCCGCACTACATCGTGGAAGAAGAAGTCCCCGGAACTACATCAGCTCCTCGATTTTCCCACAGTACCAGAGTTCATTGGTCGGAGGCATGTCAAGTTCTTTAACTCCCTCAAATCTCTGACCAATCCACTCTTTCAAACACTGACACCAGCACGTTTTTTGAAGGTCTCAACTGTTTTAGGCTCCTCACCTTATTTTTTATTTATTATTTGTGTAGCTTTTAAACAAATATTGGTGAAACAATTAAATCACTTCTGATTTCCAAAAATAACGAGAGGAAAATGCTATCTTTGTGACGTAGGCATCTTAGGACACCTTTTTGATATACTTTTTTAAAAAAAATATTAGTAGGACATTCATTTATGCTAATCTCTTATTCATTTTCCACGTATTTTAAAAGTATCTATAGTTATATATAATAAATTAAAACAGAATGTTTACGTATGACCGTTTTATATCATCACGGAGGAAGTAGCTGTGAAATTGGAACATGTGAATGTGAACCATCCCCAGCTGTTGTTTGAGAGCAGAATATATAAAATCCTGAGCAGCGGGAATGGAATCCCGGTCGTCAGGTATTAGATCTATTTACCAATAATGTTAGAATAATTATACCAATAATGTTTACTAAAAACATATATTTGTGAAATTTTATACCTCCTAATGACTTTATATATCTATCAGTATGTATGCCAAATACAAGCCAACTTGTTAATAAAACATTTAAAAAATAAATTATGAGTAAAAGATGGTCGGGGTGCGGTCAGCAAAGATACACAAATAAGCAAAACTTATTTATTTGTGCCGACCTTTTGACCTGAATTTCACGACTTCACCAAGGCTGATAAAAAAAACAACGAAATAACCACCTTAATTCAAAGAAACATAAAAATAAAATAATAATAAACAAACTTGGAAATATACATAACAATAAATTAAGTAGATAGTAGTTTATACAAATAAATTATTAGTATCAACCACTATCCTACTTAATTTATCTATTGGTATAAACTACTATAATAATGATAATTTATTTATTTGTTTGTGTGGCAACCCCCGTACAGTTTGCCTGTAAAATAAATAATCAATTATAGAAATTTTACAAAAATGGTGAGTAAAAGATCGTATATATAAACTTATAACAAACAATACACCCAAGCTGAGCTATCTACATTCGTAGTTGATACATTCGTATTATACAATAAAACAAAAACGTCACTTCATATTTTAAAAAAAAAAATCTATACATCCTATTGGGACGATAGATATCCAGCTCTAAGCAAAAGATTTTGTGTAACATATGTAAAAAGAAGTTTTAGATCCAATCCTGAGGGTACAGACAGAAATTCATACAAATGATTTTGGTTGATATTGTTTAGTTTCGGCATGTATTGGATTCGGTTTTCATGAAACGCGGGGCAATTAGTCAAAAAATGGAAACAATCCTCCAGTGCCGTTCCATCACAAGCGAGACAAAGCTCCTGTGGATCCAAAGTATATTTGTGATGACCGACAATTTGAGTAATTGCATATTTACCGGAATTGGGCAATTATTCTCAAGTAAGCTATAGGGCAGCTGATTTTTAGGTACCTTTGAGGAGCATCCGTTTTAATGAAGACTCTACCGTACCACTTAGTATAAAAAACTATCTACTCAGTTTATTGTTATGTATATGTTCAAGTTTGTTTATTGTTATTTTATTTGTATGTTTCTCTAAATTAAGGTTATTTCCTTTAATTTTTTCAGTCCTGATGAAGGAGCGAAATTCAGGTCAAAATGTCGACACACATAAATAAGTTTTGTGTATCTTTGCTGGCCGCATCTCGATCATTTTCTCCATGTATCTATCTACAGTGATCTATTAACACCTCATTAAAAAATAAAAGACAAAAAATGGATTTGTCTCCTTTCAATTACAACCATAACTTTGAATATGGTATTAGATTTGATTTAATATGTTTCTTATGGCAATGTTTACCGCCTTAATGAGGATGCTAAGTAGTGTGGGATTTATGGTAATGACTACTGATGACATTTAAAAAATGGATTTATTCTCTTTTACATTTCAAAGCCTAACTTGTATTTTTCACTAAATCTTGAATACATTATAATTCTGTATTTTTATCCCAGAACTTAAACAAAATTAAAGCAGTTTTGAAAGCAAATAGGTTAGTTCTCCTACATTAACCACAGTTAGTTTGAGTTATCGAAATTAATTTAAGGCAAAACTTATCTGAATAAATGTGCTAGAATTATAAACATTTCTTGCAACGTTTTGATACAATCGCTGGAATGATACACGATTTTATGATAAGAATCGAAATTCGATAAATTTATAATTATTTTGAAAATCACCCTTTTCAAAATATTATCAATAGTATGACATAATTTTCTTACTAAATAAAATCGTCAAGATGCACCATGTATCAGAACTACATGTTATGTAGAGTTTTAAAATGTGGTAGACCAGTTTTATCAAATTATGTGTCATTCTGTATCCACTGTTCGTAAACGTTCCAAGGTATATGACCTATGGTATATGATAAAAAGGACTTCTGTGCTAAAGAATACCTAATTTTACATAACAAACAAACTGGAAACTAATAATGTGCTAAACTAAAAATGTTTTTAGGTGGTATGGAACAGAGAGAAATTACAACATTCTTATCATGGACCTCCTTGGTCCATCATTGGAAGACCTATTTACTTATTGCGGTCATGAATTCTCAATGAGAACAGTACTGATGCTGGCCGACCAGATGATTTCTCGGATTGCATTTGTACACTCTAAGCTATTTGTACATCGAGATATCAAACCTGATAATTTCCTCATGGGTATCGGGAGGAATTGTAACAAGCTTTACATCATTGACTTTGGTTTGGCAAAGCGTTACAAGGACCCAAGGACTTTAATGCATATGCAATACAGAGATGATAAAAATCTAACAGGAACTGCGCGTTATGCATCCATAAATGCCCATTTAGGTGTTGAGCAAAGGTTTGTGTGGATTGAATCCTGTGTCTTTATAATACCTCAGTTGATTTACGAATTTAGTTATAAAAAAAAAAGAAAATGGGCTGTTTGCTGCGCTCCCTGTGGTATTTATGAGAAATACCAATAAAGTTATATTATTTTTCAAATTAATTCTATGTACTTCTTACCAATGGAAATTTTCATGCTGGCTAAAAACAATTACATTTTAAATACACATTACATACAAATACACTTTAATTAAATTACCAACGTTCCTTTATTTAAAACAAACTTATTTATATTGTATATTTATATATTTATGTGAATTTAGACCTAATTCCTAACAATTGTAATAATAGGTAATTAAAAAATACATATGTAAGTTAAATTTTACATTATTGTTATTACTCAACACTCAGTAGATCATTGCAATTGATATGAATGATGTCAACGTGCAATTGACATGAACGACGTCAACATGCATTGACATGAACGATGCCAACATGCAATTGACATGGAAAAGTTACAATGCAATGGTTCTCAAAACGGCCATCAGGAGCGCGGCGAAACGCCCATATCCTACAAAAGTGTGCTCAAATTAATTGTTTTCATGATTTCCATTCCAAATTAGAATGTTTTGGCATGTGTCCAAAGTATTCAGGCTCATTTTCTTTGACTTTGTTGTCTAGAAGTTCATAGGAGCTGAGCAAAGCCTACTTTTTATCTTTTACAATCCCTCAATCAGTATTAGTATGTCTCAAATCAGAGTACATTTTGAGCTATTAAATGTTTATGAAAAATACAAAGTTTAATAAAACTTTCATTCACCTGAAAAGTTCAAATTTTGAATAGGAATTAATTTTTTTTTCTTTGCTGGCAATAGCGGTCCATTATTGAAAATGACAATAAAGCAGGAAGTGGGTTAGTAATGATAAAAAACTTGATAAAACTAAGTAAACATTTATTATAGTGTTATTAACTCGACATAAAACAAAACGGTTTTTTATTTGTGAAAATTCTTACAAAATCAAAAAATCACTTATCTTGTAAATGAATTCAAGTTTTACACTCCCGGGGGAGTAATTGGATCACAATTATGTAGTGCCAAAGACTAGTTTTCAAGTTTTCTGGATCCACCAATTCTTAGTGGAGAGACTAAGAATATTCTCCATTATTGGTGTACTATAAGGAGATCTTGAATTCTAAGGAAATAAAAGATTATATGGTGATATGATGTTTAATAGTTACCTGTAATTAACGTACCTTTATATGTAACCAATTTTTCAGCCGCCGAGATGACTTGGAGGCCTTGGGTTATGTCCTGATGTACTTCAACAAGGGCTATTTGCCATGGCAAGGACTTAAGGTACTAAAAAGCTTTATGCTGTATTATCTTTATTTGGTATTTATAGATAATAAACTGTTTAATGTTATGATGGAATAATACTTCCAGTTATAATAATAATTTACCAATGACATTGTAATTTAAATATTTTAGTCTTTTATAAATTTTTTTCAGCTCAATACTTATTAAAATTGTTAAGCATCCTACAAAGAAATTAAATAATTTATTTCTCTGAGTATTATTATATCAGCATTAGGAAGACAATATATTCATTACAGTTATAAGCAAAGCAAAGATCTTCCTCTTTTCATTCTATTTAATAAAATAATCTTAACATTGAACTATATTAAAAGGCAGTCATTGGAGTGTCTTCAATTACTCAGCTGTTTTTATCACAGTTTTAATTCTGTTATTTGGTTGCAAATTATATATATATTTCTTTTTTTTCAACGGATCTGCAAGAAGGTTACAGGTCTTGGCCTCCACTAACACTTCATCGAATCATCATAGTCTTGTGCTGCCCCATTCCAGTTCTTGATTCCATGGTCTCTCGTCACCCTATTTGACCACCACAGTTGTGGTATCCCTCTCCTCCTGGTTCCATAAATTGGCTGTGTTAGCAGTATTTTCGGTATTTCTCCATTTGCCAATCTGGCAATATGCCATGTATATCTTAAATGACTCAGCTTCATTGTCATGACAACATCAGGGTCTCCAAAGGCATTTTATAGTTGTATATAATAAATAAGTCTAGAACTGGAGTGACTAGGTTGAAAGGAGATTGCTTTAATCAAATACTTCATAATCATAGTAAATAAAAAGTGAAATGATAATGTAAGTAAAAGAGATAAATAAAGAGTACTATACAAACACATAGGATGAATTTCAATTGAAATGTATGAGTAAAATATCCTGAATATGGGAAAGAGTCCCATAACGATTGAAATATGAGATGATTATTTCATAAAATATTATAATAACTGCAAGATCATAGCTCTACTTATAACTTATTTAGTTAATACAAAATTTACCAACAGCAAATGTTTATAAAGAGATTATCGCTCAATCTACCTTATATTACATTTGTAAAAAAAACATCAGTACAATAAGGTTTTTGTCACATAGTAGTGCTATTTCCCGTTGAAAGTCTAATTAGAAATACTTTTAACAAATCTGAATTTTTTTATCTTTCTATTTCAGGCTGCAAACAAGAAACAAAAATATGAGAAGATTTGTGAGAAGAAAATGTCGGTTCCTGTGGACACTCTTTGCAAAGTAAAATTCATAAGGAATCCTTTTTTAAATATTAAATATATTTAAAAAAAATTAATATTTAATTTACATTTTATTATCAATTGCATCATATTCCATCTAATTTTACTAGGTTATGGTAATTTATGAAAAATATATCACTATCATTACTTTAAACAGTTTCAAAATTTCAAGAGTTTTTCAAACTACTTAAATAATTAAAACCAATATACATATATTTATTTTTTTATTTCAGGGATTTCCAATTGAATTTGGAATGTATCTAAATTACTGCAGAGGCCTAAAATTTGAAGAAACTCCTAATTATATTCATTTACGACAAATGTTTAGGGGACTTTTTAGGAAAATTGTAACTGATCATGATTACAATTTTGATTGGACTATACTTGAAAATAAGAAATCAGCATCACATATGAAATCAAGTCTTGCAGGTATGTATTATTTTCTATAATAAAAAAAAAAATTACACATGTATAGTTTATTAGTATCCATGGAGAGAAGCAGAAACAGGGGGCATCCTTTATTATTTGCTAAGGTTTCAGCGGTTTTTTATATTTCAAAACTTACTAGTCTTATAGATCCCTTATAGAATGGTCTACCCACCACATTTCATTTTACCTGGAGATTTACCTGTTGGTTCAGTGTTTATTAACATTTTAGGGATCTGTTCAATATTAAGCCCTACATATCCATATATTAATATTTAATTTAATTAATTAATTAATTAATCAATATTAATCCCTACATATCCATTTTATTTGCCACAATTCTATAACATTAATTATATTTACCGGGTGGTTACCTCAGTTCAACACTGTATAGCCTTCTCGGGTTAACTCATCCTTTTTCGGTCCTAATACTTAATTTTCAAAAACTTTAAGGCAATGTCAAAATTGAAAAGTAACAAGCAATTCTTGTCTATTTCTTCATCAATTTCATTTTTTTCTAGTTACTATAGAACCAAAATCTTAACCCCTATACCTGTGCAAATGTATTTTCTCCTATATTTATATCACCAAAATTTCACCTGTTTCTACTACTAACTATATTTTTGTCTTATCCATACTTATTTCTAGAACTAGTTCCTTAGTAGTATTTAGTTTTATAATTTCCTCGTCCTTACCCAGTATTACCAAATCATCAGAATACTACTGCATGGGTATTTTACCACCTGAAGCTAAACCCTTTTTGGTATGGTCCTCACACTTCACCCTCCCCCCCCCCCCCCCCCTCACATTTCTAACAACATATACTAGTGCTAGATTAAATAAGATTGGTGATAGAGAATTCTCAACATATATTTAAATATTTATGATATATTTCATCCTTTTTTTTTTTTTTTGTTCAGAGATCAGAGAACAAACAACAACATTGAAAATATCAAGATGAAAACCATATAAATATTACAAACATTGCCAAAAAGAGAATATTTTCCTTATCCATGAATTATTTTCGCAGTACTTTATTTTGTACTATTTGGCTCATTGTGACAGTCTTTATCAGCACATAGACAAAGCACTAATGTTAGCAAAGTACTATTTTGTTTAGTTAGTAATGCCGCCGAATAAAATTGTGTGTAATAATATCTATTTTCAGTTTTGATCTTTTCTTTCCATAACAACAGTCTGTTTAAATTTTTATGCCTAGTTAAGAAACCAGAGTCTAAATATATCAAATCATTGAGAAATAAATTTGGTATGTTTAATGTTTCAGACAGACAAAATTATACGATAAGATACGTTACACATTACAGATAAGGTTATTCTCCAGACTCTCATAGAAACTTGCACACCGAAAAACATTGTACTCAGGTGATTTGCAAACCAAATTGTATAAAATTTTAGATTATATCCAAAAAAAGTATACTGATTTGAGAAAAAAAAATCAATGTATGTATCAAAATGCCAAAAACTTAAAGAAAATATTATTATTGTATATAATCATAAAAGTTGTATACATTTTGGTTATAGTATAACAATAGTACAATTTCTTTCTGTAAGGCAAGTAATTTTTTCTGAGAGTCTGAAGAGGATATAAAAACTTTGGTTTTGCCAAAAATTTTTGTGACTCAAACAAAAACTAGTGGAGATAGAAACATAAAATTCAAACTATTTAGAAATGAAAGAAATCATAAATAGTGACCGTGGTTTTTAAAAATAATAGTTTTTAAACTAAATTAATTTTTAAAAACTTAGTCAAAATTCATTAATAAGAATCAAGAAAGAAGCCATCACAACAGGTAAGGATTTCAAATGGATATTAAATAAGTATTTATTGACTTTTCTGTAAACTAAATATTTTGTAATTTTTATTTTTAATTAGATTTATGTTTTGTTATTTAAGTTTTAAGTTATTTTCATTACATAAGAAATAAAAATTCTTGTCTAATAAAATATGTTTTTCTCTATATTCTAAATATTCCTGAAATCATATAGCAATGAATTTTAACTATTTAAAAATTAAAATATGATCATTAGGACAATGATGGCATTTACAAGGATAATACCATAAGATAAAAAAATATACTTTTTTATAAAACAAAAGAGAGAAATGTAAAAAGAAAAAAGAAATGTTAAAAAGTAAACAAAATATTACAAATATAAAACCGTTATCACCATAAAAACAATAAAATCTGTACGAAGACAAAAAGTAACCAGAAAGAACATAAGAAGAAACCTGAAGGATGGAAATAGCTTACATCCTCTATCCAGAATCTTCTCATAAGACCTAAAACCATTCATCAGCTAGTTGCTTTGATGAAGAGCGAAACTTCAGTAAGAAAATAATTAAATATATGTTATATGTTTTATTATTATTAAATATTTTGAAAATAATTAAATATATGTTTATTTAGTATAGTTAGTATTTATACATTATCTTCAAGAAACATACCCTTAACTTTCAACAAACTGTGAACCATAATTTTCACTAGTCCTGTTTTGAATAATATGGCTAAGGAACTAATAAATCAAAGAAATGAGGAGATAAAATTAATTATATTTGGATCAATGAAAATATATTTTACAATCAATATTTAGATATTTATATAATATATATTGCACTTCTTTCTGAATAGGAAAAGAATAAATAATTTGCTTACAATTTTAAATATATATATATATAGGTAAGAGGTAGAAATATTTGTCAGAAGCAAATAGGAACGATTAATCTACAGATATTTTTAAATTCTTTTTGAAAATACAATTTGTCTTGCTTTTAATATTATTCAAATAGATGATTATAAAATTTTAATTTTAATAAATATAAAGTTACAACCTCTAGATAGGTACATGGTAATCTAATATTCCAGATATAATTGATAGGCTGGCAGTGATGAAATTATAACATGACAAAATCCTAATATTTCCGATAGAAAATTATTTATTATAATAAATTATATATTCATATATAACAAAATAGAATGGATGGAATATATTAGACAAGATTTATCTAATCAATAAAAGAATGAAAAAAATCACAGAGCCAAGAATAAACAATAAAATGCAAATGGAATTGCATTAGATTTAATACAAAATAAATTTTATAAATGGATGAAAAATATTTAGTTCTTATTATTTACAAATGCTAAAAATAATCATCTTAATCTAATGTTCTAGATTTTTTTTTTTTAGTCGTGCATAGATCACAATATATCAATCCTATATATCGACAGAAGATAAAATCACAGTCTAAATTATATACTTAAAATATAAATATACATTGTCACTGATTTATAAAATGGTGTTCTTATGAAAATAAAACTAAAAAGAAACAACTAAAATATAGTTAAAGAAAAATACAAAAAACAAAGGATAATTAATGCCTAAGTATCAAGTAATTACATAATAGGGAACCTAAAGAATACATAAACAATCGGTACAAAGCAAGAAGCACAACACAAATAACTATATTCACGATTGAAATAAAAGTTAATTTTTGGTATAAATTAAATTTCAAAATTTATTCTGATAAAATTAATTAATAGGATAATAAATTTTTATTTTCTAAACAAGTGTGATTGAAATTATATTTATATTAATATTAAAAATTATTAATAATAAGGGTACGTATTTCGGTCATATTAGAATTTGCAATCTGCTTAACCCTTTCACTACCAATTATGAAAAAAAATCAAGAAAACAAAAAAATTAGCTTTGTAATCTCTTAATGATGCCTTAAGGATGGAAAGTACAAGTTATTCCTTTTTTTTTTTTTATTGGTTTGGAAAATATGTTTTGTCCAAGCGGAAGGAGGCAAGGTCCCAATGTGCCTCTGTGGTAGGGGCAAGGTGTCCCAGTGATACGAGAAAGCAATTCCATTTAACATAGTTACGTTACTCTACCAAGAATTCTTAGGGTCCACTAGGAGATATTATCCCACTTGGAGAGAAAGGGTTATGCAATGAGCAAATATAGCATACGAGAGGAAATTTTTTTTTATCAATCGATATAAAAGAAAAATTACATAAAATAGGGATATTCAGAAAAAATATATACATATAAATAAGATTAAAATAGAAATATTTTGTATTATCATACATATGTATATTTAATGGAACCTTTCCCAGCTCTCATGAGCGATGGAGTTTGACGAATGAGGTATCAAAAGAAAGGGAATTTCATGGAGAAGTGACAAATCTCATTTTTGATTCTTAAATTTTTACTAGAACTTTATTAAAAGATATTAAAAAAGTGAGAGGTTTAAAAACTGACACAAAAAGTAGGCAAATAAAGACAGTACGATTTGGGTTTTAGAGATTTTGACACAGACAACAATACTCAAGTAAGTTCCTATGGAATGTATGTGTTTTAAAAAGCCCAAAAATGAACCATTTTTGAGATAGTATACAAATTAGGCACAGGTCAAGACTTATTTTAAGGTTAGCTTCCACACCATGGTTGCAACAGGATACTTGTCACACCTTGTTACATTCTTTCCCATGCCTTTACAGATGGCTTGATCTAGTGTAAAACTGATGTGATATTTTTTAGAGGAATAAAATAATTACTTATTACGTTAACTGTTACTAGTCTTTATAAAATATGCAGTTTTATCAATTGTGTGTTGAATAGACTTTCCTGATAATATTATATTGTTTTGCCAATGAGCATGTTATCACTTACATTTCGATTGAATTAAAGACAAGAAGGAAACATATCTAATGTGACAGTTCTCAGAGGGGTAAACTAGTATTGTAATAATAGTTTAATGGAACGGAAAAAAAAAATTATATATTGTTACTAATATAAATTGGCACTAAATCAATTACACACAGTAACTTCAGAGATTGTTAAGAGAGGAGAGCCCTTTCTTTTTTATATTATTTTATAAATAATTACTGTTCATATAATTCAACTTCTAAGAGTTAACAAATATTTTTAAAAAAAATTAATTTAATTAAAATAGAATGTAATATCACTAAAAAAGAATAACACAATTTAATAAATAATGATTTATGTACATACGAAATAATAATTCAAAGTTGTACAAAAAGTGTAGACTTTTCCAAGTAATTTTTTTTCCGTAGGTACATTCTAATTAAAAGTAATATTTTGTTTGCTTCTTTTTTTTATTTCATTCACAATTTAAATTATAGTTTTAATGTTATATAAACATTAATTTTTGTTTATCCTGATATACATTTATGAGGATTTAATAAATGTTATTAGTATTTTAGTATTTAGTGTCCTTCATTGATTCAAATTATTATAAACAATTTTTCTTTGAACACTAAAAATTCAAAGATAACAAAATATTACTACTTATGTCACAACACAAATAAAAATCCTTAGCTGAAAAAATACATATAATTTATTATTATTAATTTGTATTCATTACTTCTAGCTTTTATCATTAAAGTAACCCTATAATATGTAATAAATAGTATTATAAAAATCTCTAGAAAAGGCCAGTCTAATTACATCAAATAGCACCGTAAGGCTGTCTACGAATAGTATCTTATATCCCAATTCAAACCTGAAATTTAATAAAGTAAAAATGATTCCAAAACTTGAAAAAACAATGTCGACTCCAACAAGTTATATTTCAAATTTTAATTATTAAATTTTTAAAAAAATTGAATTTAATACTAAAAAAACTTATGGGCTGGTATAAAAAAAAATTGTCTTTTTCCCATATATCTGGATCTGGGTTTTCCTCACACATGGGTTTTAAATCTTAAAAATTTAAAACAATATTTAATAAATAAGAAATTAAAAAAATATTTACAGTTCAAAAATATTTTTAAATTATTTTTTTTCTTTTTTTAAGTTTTAAATAGTTTAATTTAAACAATAACAAATCAAGAAGTTAAAATAAACAAAATTTTTATCTCATATATAAATGAAAATTAACTATTATTACTGATCTCTGACCACATTAAAAAAAGAAAAACATTGAATTTCATTAGTTAGTATGTTGGTACAACTAATTTTTAAGTAGTTATTTAATATATATAAGTTAAAAATAAATATCAAAAAAATTTATAAAATCTATTATCCACATTTTGTATATACTATAATTTCCCATCTTCTTTAATCAGAAGGGTTCTATAGATTTCAAATATTAATCTCATAAATTATTTTACAAATGGTTTAGAAGTGTAACTATAAATTAAGGCCTATAAGAACTTGTAAATTAGTCAGTTATTAATGATTAAAAATGATAACATTATGGATCAAAAATAAATGTAAATATAAGATCAATTGCCTTTCCAAGGTTATATAGTAACAAAGTAATTAATAATATATATCAACAAGGCAGAAAAGTTAAGCTGGCCATTTCTTAGGAGATGATTTTTTTAATTTTTTATATAATTAGATATATATTATAGCGATTTCTTCATCGTTTAAAAGTTAAGCAATATTAATGATCATAATAAAATTTAAATTTTGAATTTCCTAAAATAACAATAAAATGATGTAATTTAAAAATAGAATGTAACTAATTGGTAATTGATATCGATAGTGGACAGCCACTACACTTCCATTTCAATTGGCTTAGCTCCCACAATAAATTTTTAAACTGTATTAAATTAAAATTATGATAACATACTAATTACATTTTTAAGAAGCAACGTATTCACATATTATAACAAAAATATTTATATATACCAACATTCATTACAAATGCTCAAAAATTACAATAAAAAATACAATTATTTTTATTATTTGGCCTCACAGTTAAGTGTAAAGAGTTTACACCTAACACTCTTCATTATGAACTAAAATATTAAAATTGAATTCTTATATTGGGCAGTGAAGCGTTCAGATTATTAGTTAATCTCTTAAATTATGGTAGAACTGTACTATACTATCTAGATTATTATCCTGAACCATATTTTAATAATTTATTTTTATAAATAAATTAGTATATCTATAGATAAGTATTTCTAATATTCTGATCATGACTATGTAAAGTTGGTTTGTATAAATTAAGGTAGCATTAACATAATTTAATTATGTTATTAACACTTATTGTGCTCTATACAAATACGTAGAAAAAACAAAAGCAAAAAAAAAAAAAAAAAAAAAAAAAAACGATATCCGAGATCCTAATAATGTAGTTACTATACAAATCAATTAATATACAAAAAATAACATATTTTTATCTAATTTAAAAAATTATTAATTTCTTCGAAATCACATTTAATTTTTTTTATTAATTAATAACCTTTAACGAATGGTCTGGGACATGTGAAGAGGAGTAAGCATCAATTCAAATGCAGCATCTTTCAAATTGGCGCCACGAAGATTAGCTTCTTGTAAATCACTTCCGGACAGATCACAATTCTGAAATAAAAAGTTCAAAATATAATATAGATGGATCAGCACTGAATATTTAGAATTTTAGAGAACAGAAGAATCATTAATTTCAGAAAATAGAACCTATACCAAACAAAGTAGAAATATTAAAACTTCTACAGCACAATCCACAGTCTAAGTAAAGTAATGCATCAATAAATAAGAAGCCTTAACCCTTTGTAGGGCACATATCATGTGTTGAGGACCAGAGTGGATCAAAATGCATAGACTAGTTTTGAAAGTAAATCCTGACATTTCAGTTAGCAATGATAGGTTGACCAAACCACTTGATTCACTCTTGCACTGCCAACTCGAGATCATAGGCATATTGGACTATCTGTTCAATTGACTATATTTCTTGAATGGTTTTGAAATTGATAAAATTCTTTAAATAGCCAAGAGATGGCATGACATAAGATGCTTTGACACTTGAAACTCAATTTTCATAAAAATGTAGTTTTGCTTACTCTGGATCTCAACACCTCATATACATATAATCCCCATTTTAAGTCATTCGAATACTTCATTGACTAATTTATACCAGGAACCATTCAACATCAATGCAAACTCAAAGTTCTGTCATTTGCAAAAAAATGAATTAGACTGATATTAATGCAATTAAAATGAGTGCAAATTACATAAAAGACTTTATAAATAAACTCGAGGTTACAAAATAGGCCTTAATGTTTGTACATATGTTTTTGTCAAGGACTCGAGTGACTTTCCAATGAATGGAACGCGACCTAGGTACAGAGGACTTTCTGTAATCTATGAGATGAATAAGGCTTCTTGGTTCTCCCGCTAGCTACTAACTTTTTGTTTTCACCAATCATGCGGTATCAGTTTTATTTTCAGTATGCTCTCTGGTAATACTGAGGGCTTGTGAATCAAAAATAAATTGTTTTTGATCTAAAGTTTACTCAATTCATTGCACATTAATTTTTTTCTGTAATAATTGGAATTAAATCATTTCATTCATTTAAAAGAACTATAAAACTTATTTTTCCAATTGAAACACTTATTGTCAGAAGCCCGACTAGGATAAATTGTTTCTTTCCCTGTTTATTTCCAAATGGAATGGCTAATATATAATTTTTAACTACTAAGTATAATACTAATTACTTTCTATTTTCTTATTTAACTAACCCTATTAGAAATAAATGGCAATATGTCATTGTCAATAGTATATGTGAAAAGTGCCAACAATATCTCAGTGCATAGCCTAGGAGTCTTACTATTCATATTGCAACGGAATTCTATCTCTAAATTATCTAATTTCATCTCAAAACTGAAAAATGGTGCAAATAATTACACAATGCTTTATTATTTCAATTAATTACTTATTAAATCATTAAAAAGACAAAACAATAAATCATTACACCAAGCATAGAAAAAAAATTTAAAAATTGACAAATAGTAATGTTTTGAGTACCATTGTGGTTTAATTAATGGCCATGAGTACCATTACATGACAAATTTTTAACAAATCTAAAATTATTGGCCATATAGACTTGGAGAAAAGCTGCAGATGCAAGGCACACAGATTTTTTGATACAGAAACCTTTCTGAGGGAGGTTATATACTTAATTATTACCTATGATTTTTTTTTTTCAATTGATTACCAAATAAATTCATATGGTATTCTTCGCATATGTACTATAATCTCAGTTAGCACTAAAAGGATTAAACTTGAGCATTCCAGTAGTTGTTTCTTTGCCATGATGGAATTTATTGCATGTTGAATATTTGACCTATAGAATACATCATGCCTAACAGAGAGTTAACAATATCAAGTTAATTGTGATTTAATAATCTCAGTAATTAAAATCCAGTAGTCTCCAATTAAAAAAACAACAACATAAAATAAGAAGGAGAAAAACAAGGTACAAAGTATTTTGCAGGTCTACAATTGGGATACTAAATACCAATTGTGAAATAAAATAGAAATTAATACTCATAACAATTTGTAAGTCATGTTATCTCACTTTCCCCTTTCTTAAAGTTTATCAAAATCGATTTTGAGCAGTTTAAGATTATTTTTCTCTTGTTTTGATTTTACTAACATGTCCACTATCCTAACATTTATCAGAAACTGCCATGAATCATATTTGAAAACAATCAAGAAACCTCGTTTTCCCCTGTGGTCTTCATAAATAATAATATAAAAAGTATATGTTGGATGCCAAAATAATAGTGTTTTGTTCATTTTTAAAAAGTTTCTCTGCTTACCATTGAAATAGCTCTATGCCTCAATATAACTTAATAACCAAGAAAATGACAAGATACTGCCTTCCTGTAATAATATTTCAACATTCCAGTACTCAAGTAGACCAAGACTGGTGCTTCATCATACTAACTGTTAAATATAACTATCAGATGACTCTCTTTTCCTGTTTGCTTAAAGAGGACCACCCTTTACGCCTTTGGCATTATTTTTTATTTTATACTCACAGGAAATCTGTAAGTCTTATGCATTTCATTAGTATTGAACTTCCGTAGCACAGAACCACTACAAATAAAATGATTAGAATACTAATCATTCATTTTCCTTCCACACATCTCCAACATAAAAACAACCTCTGGGAAAATTTTGTAGTTTCAAATTATCTACACACATTAGTAATACGAAAATAACCATTTTAAAAAGTAGATAGTTTTCAATGTCTAAATACCTGTAAGTCTGCACCAGCCAGAACAGCTGCTCGAAGATCACAATTTTTGAGATTTGCATTCTTCAGAGTGGCGACTCTAAGATTCACTCCAGCCATGTTACTTCCTTCTAAATTAGCACCTTTTAAATTCACTCCTAAAATAAACATACGATTTAAAATTATAAATGTACATCAGGTAATTTTATTCTTAATCATAAATACTATACAGGGCACATAATTGTTTTGAAAATTTTAATCAAGTGATAAGTTTGCAGAAATAGATTTTATTTTATTTTTTAGATTGACAGCCTGGGAATAGTACCTCAAATGATAGTATAACATAGGTGCATAAATATTGGCTATAATAAAAGTTTCCGTAAGACTAATTGAATAAAACAAGAATGGAAGTGCGAATGATAATGAGCGGTTTTAAGACCCAATCCAACATCCAATAAATAATTATAAATTGTAAACATTATAATAAAGACCCACCCTATGAAAACCACGTCAGGAAACGTGGGATGTATTTCTTAAGTATATCAAACGAGGCCTCAGACCTCCACGTCTGTCGCGACAATGGAAAAAAAACATTATAATAAAAAAATACAATGTCCCTACTTTGCATGCCCCCTTCTAATGCACATTAGTTATAACACAAAATTTTTTTCACATATTTAAAATAAATAATAACAATAAAATATCACTGCTTAGCTTGAATAGTGCCTTAAAAATATTTCACACCTTTAATTTTGCTCTTATTTCCACATCCATTTTGTTTTATCTAGCAAACGTAGAACCTAAATACTTAAACCTTTTTAAGTTTCAGTTATCTGAAATAATTTCTTCAGCCCCACACACCGACCAAATCTTCTTCACAGGACTAAAATTTAAATTAAATGAAAAACGAAAGTTGGCTTTTATTTTTTTAAATGTCAAATAAATATAATTGAATTACATATAATGGTTGCATAACTAATTAGTAGTTCTTTGAATGACAGTTCTCATTAATATGTAGCAGTACATATATTTTTTTTTTAACATATCATTTCATTATTTGTACATATCATTTCATTGGGCCCAGTCATATTCCGGTATTTCGTAGAAAAATATTTTTGTACCTTTTCCCTTTCCAAAAAGTTATAAATTTTAAACAGTAGGATTTACTTTTCTTTCTCTTCAGCTTGAACAATTCTTTCTTGCTTCAAAATAAAATGCCATTTTCGAGATAAGGAATTATGAATATTTACTTGTCCAAATCTTCGTTTATAAATTAGATATGTTTGTAACATATTTTTAAATGAGATATCCTGAAAAGCAATAAAAATTTTAAAAAAAGTTATGTAATTTTGGAGAGATTGAGAGGGAAAAATTAGGAGACCCCACCAAGCACACTTTTCATTTTTGTAAATTGCTGAGGAAAGTGTGACTCATATTGAGCGGGGTATGACTGTATGGGTCATTCATAAGGATGGATAGAAGTGATGTTCAGACTATTTGCAGCACCTCATTTATGATTTGAAAGCTCAGAAAATTCTTGAATTGCTGTATGACACTTTATCTAAAAGTGAAATTTTTTTTTATACAGAAAATTAATTAAATTTACTAATATTTCATGGCTCTGTCTTGTCCTCACAATCTTCCCAACTTCAGAATTTTGTAGACTTTTCCTATGCAAAAATTATAAAAAACAGTTCTTCTATCATAATTGAGAATACTTGTGTATATTTCAAAATGATTGTTCTCAATATTAGAACAGATAAAAATTAAGATGAAAATTACAGTGCCCAGAGCAATGTAGTCAAGTCATGGTTCTATCCTTTTTTCGTTTTTTCCTAGTCAAAGCTGTAATTTTTCAGTTTTGCTTTTTTTGGCATTTTTTTTTTTTACTTTGTTCAATTTTTATTATTTTTTAAAATACATTAATGTTTATTGAACATTTTATTAAAACTATTTCTTATTTTTTTCCAAACCTACTACCTAAACAGAGAAATACAAGATAGTGGCGTGACAATGTTGTAGCTTCTCCCTTATTTATTTATATTCTTTATTAATAAAATATTTATTCTTTGGAAAGTCCTTAAATTTCAACTAAAATGTTTAGGAGGATTTTTCTAGTTCAATCGAAACACTTGTATATTTATGAAAATTTGAACTCAAAACTCTTCCTTTATGTGAGAAAGATTGATAAATATTGTCATAAACTAATATTTATCAAGTTATATTAATCGACAGAGGCTGCCCTTTGCTGCTTTGTGTTCGGCCTCGCTTATGAGAAGTTTATGCGTCAGGAATATGGGCTATAGACATTTTCAAATAATCTAATTACTATGAGATAAAGGCCTGAGAGAGATCAAAAATAAGTAGTGACATTTCCCCTTGGATATCATCAACTAGAAATGTACAAGGATATGATTTTAACACGCCTACGAACAGGTCATACACGCTTGACCCCGTTTGGTTGTTTTATGACCAGCGATTCTCCACATGTATGTATGCCATACTTGCGATATGCGACTTGCCGTAAAGAACATCTTAACTGAATGGCAAGCATATGATTCCCACAAATCTTTGTATGAATTACCAGTAGACCTCCATTCAATTTTGCAGGATAACAAACAGACTTTTTAATTTCTGAATCACTCAAAATGTTACCATAAAATTTTACCACAAGTTCCCATTTTTCAATAGTTATACATTTAAATTCAAGGAACTTCAGATATTAAGGAAATAATGTCTAATAAAAATTTCAGAAATTAAGACAATGATGACCCACTCGAAAGTGATTGATGCCTTAAAATAATAATTAAAAAAAAAAAACTCTAGGAGATACTCCAACTTAAACAGTACCCTGGCTTTCAGATTTTGAGGATGAAACAGGCAGAGAGAAATCGGATTCTACACATCACAAAGAGCAAGTTTCTCAACTAGGAACTGAAAAGAAATATAACAAAAAACTGTATCTTTGTATGTATCGAAAGATACAGTGGACCCATTCTCGCATGAAAAATAAATGCACTGAGATGATACAAGACAGAGGAGGAACAGAAGCACAAGAATGTCTCTTCGGAGATAAGGACTTGAGTTTAAGTTGATACAAAGTAGAGAACAAATCCTGTATTGGCAATACATGCATACTCTACTAATGTTGCTAACAATCATTTAAATAAATATTAATAGGGTTTATAAAAATTAAGAATCTCAACTGTTCTAAACATGTGGTTAAGGCTCTAGATAAACAGCCAAACCAGAAACTACTATCACAAAAATCTACCGAACAAGACAAATTAAATGGACCAAAGTAAAGTGACAGCAGGATGCACAACCTTCTTAAAGTTTGAGAATTAATGCATAGTAGAAAATGTCTATAAAATTAAATTTCTGACTTAAAACGTATAAGTATGATAAATAAACCAGTTATACTTCATTTAAAAAACTTTTTTAAGTACTTCAGCTAAAAAATTATTTCAAAATTCAAGTTATTCCATTAAAATGGAGTGTGTTGTAAATGAGTGATAAATTATATAACTACACCTACCTTCCATATTAGCCCTTGTTCCTGCAGGATCTTCAAAATTACAGGCCCGCAAGTTTGCACTTTCTAAATTGGCACATAGCATTTTAACACCAAGAAGTTGTGCTCCTTCTAGAACTGCATGAGATAAATCAGCTCTTTCTAAACAACACCAGCTTAAATTAGCTCCATTCATACGGCATCCGTGAAGACAAGCGTACTAGATATAAAATAATGTATATTTAATTAAATATCAATAAAGGAAAAATAACAAAATCAGGAAAAATATTCTTATATACAAAATTTACCTTGAAATTAATGTATCTAAGGTCAAGCCTCGATAAATCTGATCCAGCCAAATTGACTCCTTGAAATCTAAGTTCTGAAGTAAAGGGCGTCATTATCAGTGCATTAATAACATCCCTTCTGGAAAGGGGTAAATTATCCCTTGTTTGTTGAGACCCAGCTATAAGGTTTTCTAGTTGAGGAATAACACTTTCTACTCCAAAAAATCGAGCTTCTTCCAAAATGCCTAAAATAAAGTATTCATATGAGTAAAAAAAATTTAATTGTAAATTAAAATATTACAAGAAGTGCAGTTTAAAAAAATAAATAAAAATTTTAGGACTAATTATGAAAGGAGAAAAATTTTAAAAAACAATAACCCTCTCATTTGAGATTACAGGAAATATAGCAAGTTATTAATTTGTATCCTATAATCTAAAACAAACAATTCATATTTTCCTACAAAATGTATCCTAAAATAAAGAGGAAGAATTTTGCTTATAATTGAAAAACAATTGTTTTAGGACTCCAAATATCCTTTACCTCAGGAAAACTCTAATATACTACAAACCCAAAACAAATATAACCTTCCCATTCAATCAAAATATATTTAACACTAGAACACTAATGTACATAACATTTATATGCACTAATTGCTAAGGAATGAATAGTTCAATATAAAATAATAATGGAAGCAACAGTACTAGGTTGAAATATTACCCTCACAAACTGTACAACTAAGAAACTGAGATTGATGATTGATATAGAAGTGAATCTAAACCAATTAATGGTGGCAATGAGCTAATTTTAAAAATTCATTTTATTTATAGTATGGGCTTTTAAATCTGGTGGAAAGGAACAATAGAGACAACATGATAAGTCTCATCTCAAACTTGCCTGACTATGGTGAACAGGCACCGTTTATCGACCGTTGGTGAAGGAACAGGGAAATCTTTTATTTTTCTGTAACCTTCAGGTGTTAAATGTAACAGAATCAATAAATATTGAGCCATACAACAGTTTTGGAATAATGTTTACAATTATTCAAAACAAGTAAAAATTATTCATGCAGAAACTGCCTACTCAACTTAAACATGACCAAAAAACTTTAAAAGTTTTTTTTAAATAAATCTAGAAGTTTTGGAATAAGCCAAGAATAAATTTTACATATGAAAATAATAATATCTCATTTGCGTACCCAACTATAAATAAGATTAAACCACAATTATGTTATTAAGATAAATGTTTCATTATAAGTATCATAAGAAATGTTTTTAAGACAGTAAATACCTTCAAGATTAACATTTGAATCGAATATAAGCTGTCCATTCCTGAGATAGTTTAATATTGGTTCAAAATATGTCGGGCTTCTGTCTATCAAGTATGCTCCTTGACTGTCAACATTACTGGGAGTCATTAGATAGCCATTGTCCCCTTCGGCAAACATTCTGTTCAAAAACCATTTTGAGTTACATTCTAAGAAACAGATTTTTACTCTTTGAAATGATTTTTTGCTTATTCATTAACATCATAGAGACTAAGTTCCATGCAACATATTGTAGGAGGAACAAATTCATGGAATGATGAAGGAGGATCAAAAAATGATTCATTGGTAGTTGGTAATACTATTAAGAAATATATTGTATATTTGTTAGTCGCTTTAGATGAATCGAAAACAAGCAGACTAAGATTTTTAAACTAATTTAAACATGATTGATTAAAGATTTTACTAAAGAAAAAAAATGAATGACAAACAAAGTAATACATTTCCAAAGTAATGAATTTCCAAAAATTCTTCGAAGATGTTTTCTATTAAACTGAAAACTATCTAAAAACTTTTTAAAAGTATATTGGTGCTTAGTATCAAATACCTCCCACCAACCCATGCTATAATTACTGTGTGGAACCACCTTGACAATTTTTTTTAACTAGTTATCAACTATTTTCAGGTGAATTCTAATTAACTTTTCACAGATGGACAGTTTTAGAATAAAATTTATTTAAAGATATTGTGATTATCATAAAAAGTATTAGGAACAAAAAAAAAGAAACGTAATAGAAACAAAAGTAATGCATAAGCCACAACCATCATTTGTATTTTTAACAAGTTTCCAAGCTATAATTATAACAATAAAAATAATAAAAAGATCAAAATCTTAATTGGAAAGAGTTAAGAAGATTTATAGGAGGTTTAGGAGGAAGAATTGTAACATATTTTTCTTAAGGGGGTTGGAATACACCATCTCTTAACTACAAAAGAAGTTTCCAGATAATATCATAAAACCGGATCTAAATACTTTTCACTCGCCTCAAGTCTCGAACGTCTACAAATAAAATAACAAACATCGGTCACTTATTTTTAACACAACCAATCCAAATATACTAGCACTTACCAAAAAAACTACAAGAGTAGTTAATTTCAATTTGACAAGGGATAAATCAAGGATGCATTTACTATGGACAAATACAGTACATCTATTGTATCAAGAAAGATGCTTTTAGCTTAGTTTTGAGCACAGCTGTTAAAAGATAAAAATATTATAGGTGTTAATTATAAACTGTTTACACGGCAAGCTATGAGAAAACTAGTCATAGAGTGAATCAATATTGCGCATTGCAATATTACAATATGAAAATTGTAAATGTGTAGAAAAAAATAATATGAGATTCTAAAATGTATAATAAGAAATTTTGTAATATGATACAATCAGACAACAATAAAAGACAAATAAATGAGTGAAATTAAAAATAAGAATGCAAGGGAATCAAAGATAATATTGAGAAAATGAAGTAAAAATATACAAAGATTATAAGGTCATAAAAAGAGGTTATCTAGGATAGATAACTCCAAAATTGTGAGGGTGTGTAAATATTGTTGCTTCTACCCATATTCAACTCTAGAAATATCATTATAAACTATATTAATTTATTTGATTTTAAATATCACTAAAAGATGATAATATAAAGACTTTCCTTATAATACAAATATATTTCTTAAAATGTTATACATTTTAATGGCAACAAATCTTTGCAACAACCAAATATTCGATAGGAACACTTCAATACAACTTAATACTCCTAAGGAAAACTTCAACTTTACAATTAAAAATAGTGTACAGTGTAATTTTAATACTTTATGGTTAGTACCATAAAATAAATATAAACATATATATATTACAACATGTTTGTAGAAGAATTAAACAAATCTAGAAGCAGCTAATATAATACTCACCTTGCCAACATACTATTAGGCTCTTTTGTCACGAGAGTGCTTCTAGAAGTAGTAAAGTATTTACCACCGACATTAAGTGTAACCCAATGCGAATTCTTAATTTTTCCTTTGATCGACTCTGGCTGAGCGATAGCAGTAGCTTCTCCAGCTGCTGGTCCAAGAGGTATAAACCCTTCACCAGCAGAAATATATAGGATATCATCATCCCTAAAGTAAATTATAAAATTGAAGTTCAAGAGTTAATATTGAAACAATAAAATTATAGCTCAATTAATTACTTTCTAAATTTTTAAATCTTCTCTTCTTTAATGTTCTATATCCACAAGTGTCTCATACACTCAAATGAATAAGGAAATTAAACTGAGAACTATCAGTTAAAAATATTCACAGTAAAGCAACTCAATTTAATCAATGTTCAATCTATCAAAAGCAAAGAGTTGTATGAACACATATTATTTTTTTTTTAATATCAATGATTTTATTAAAATATTTGTGAACTAATGACAGAGATTAAATTAATAAAATAAAAAAAATGAGGTGGTAATATTATAGCAGTAATTACATAATTTAAAAAATCATAAATCATCGAAATAAAATTTATCAGACTATTAAACAAAGCAGTATTAATAATTCTGTATTATTGTAAGACTTCTTTTCAAACTTCCAGGGTGATAAGAAATAGCCATCAGTTCATACATCTTTGCTCCGTGTTTTAAAGTTGAATTAATTAATGATTGAAATGTTTAGTTTACAGCTTTCTACATTAATTTTTTTAATAAGTATTATATATAATCTAAATACCTTATTAATTTAATGTCATCAATTTCTCCACCTTTGGCGGTAAAAATTCGTTTAGCTGATATATTAAATTTATTTCCAGCAGCATTGAGTAATTCCTCCAAGGAATGGGTAATGAGTAAAACCTAAATAATAATTTGAAGTATTCAAATTAATGGATAGGGATTAATCATTAATTAATTAGCCAAATAATTGATTTATCAAAGATACTTACTTTACCATCGACTTCAGACCCATTTCTAAACACAATCACTCTTTTCATTTTGTCTTTTTTTATTTAAGGGAACAAATTCTAAAAAGACTCCTTTCAAATTGGAGATATCAGCTGTACTTCTGTTTACTAGTTCTTCCCTTCTAATCAATGGGCGTTTCACAATGCTATACAGAAGGCTCTATCATTGACAGATAATAAAAGAACATTTATAGATTACTAACTATAGATTTTTTCAATGAGTTATATATTAATATTGGTATTCCTTATTTAATTTTTACTAAATATTCATTAATTATTAGATAGAAAATGTTTTGAGGGCATTTGCTCTGAATGGAAAATTTCGTTGCACTCAATAAAATCTCGAAAAGTCTAATAATTCAATAAAAATAAAAATTTTTTTACACTGAAGACAATTTTCTTCTTTAAAGGCTTTTTTAAACCTTTTTAAAGTGTGGAGGTTATAAAAGTTCAGTGGCGAATCTGAGTTGATTACGTCACTCAAGATGTCAGTCTCATGATGGTTTCGTGTCAGCTGTCTAGAGTAATAAGTCTGTGATAAACCATTTCATTCCTCTAAAACCCTATATCTAAGATTATATCGCGAATATTAATGAAAGGATCGTGACAAAAACGAAATCACCAAAATGTGGAGAATGCGAGAGCTTGCTGACAAAGTGTAAGTCCTAAGGTTTAAAGTAGCCTTCCCCTCGGCTAGAGAAGCCTTCATGGCCACTTGTTTATTTGTGTTTGACATATGTTATAATTTATTAGGAATAATTTTCGTCCAGAATATCTATGTTTAATATCTCATAATATCTTGAATCCTACCTGTTTTTTTGAAATTGAATAGGTTTATGATGATTATTGCAACAGATAATAGTCATTTACTATATTCATCTCTAACTTCCTTGATATCTGATTTGACTTATTGGTCTCATTTTATATTAATATTCAGTATTATATTTCAAACATTGTTGTTTCAGCACCAATGTTGTTATGAACTACACAGAAGTTGAGGCAAAAGTGCGGGAAGCAACTAATGATGATGCCTGGGGTCCTACAGGTTTGCTTTATTTTAAGCTTAATTAGATATATTAAACTTTTTTTTAAATATTGGTTGTTAACTTTGTCTAACTGTTGTAATCTGAGATTTAACATTATTCCTTCTCATGATGAGTTCTCATAGGAAGAAGGGGGGGCGTGCCCTCCTCTATAGGCATTGAGGAAATCTCTGGGTGATGAGATGTGCTACTAAAGAACCATTTTACCTATTTTTATTTCTCTCTATATACCATTAAAATTGTCTTAAAGTGTTATTGGAACCATTGTATGACACACAATATGAAGAAAATTTGATGTTAGGGTACTTGTTCAATAGTGTCACTCATACATATTGAGAGAACATTTAACCCCTGTAATCTGTTATAACCTAATACTATTAAGTGACTTATATTCATCAGAATTTAGGCCCTTACCTAAATTGATAAAGATCTGTTGAGGGATTGATCACCTCTGTAGTTAGCTTGATGTTTATTTAAAGTGAGTGGAAATTGACAGTTATGATCCAGTTTAGGCTGTAATAGTAATAATGTAAATTGTAATCTACAACAAAAAATGAAATGTAAACGAGTATATGTTAGAGTGACTTGTTACCTGTTACCCAAATTAAATTTATTGTTCTGGATTACTATAATCGGCATTATTAGTCTTTTTCTGCATAAATTAAAGGATTATGACTTAATGCCTTAGGAGGCATTAACTTTGTAAGGTTAAAAAACCCTCCTAAATTCCAGACCACTGCAGTTTAAATTCTGTTGGACAAAGTATTGTACCATGTAGGAAATGTGGTATATTGTATTTTTTTAAACAAAATTTGTATAAGTAATATGTTTGTGATAAGATTTGGTAGCAGTTAATGTCTCTTATCTCCTAACATTGAATTTTACATTGATAACATCATTCCATTTTATTTTTTATGTTCAAAACTAGTTGTAATAGTCTCTTATATTTAACTTTGTTATATATATATATATAGGTTTTAAATGTGATAAAAATTTTATTTGATTGCCTCTTGAATGGAATTATTATCTCATTAATTCATAGTATTAACATAAATTTTTCATGTATATGTGTACATGCATGAAAATTTATATTGATTTTTAAATTGATTTAATGTATAAGACATTCATGCAAATATGTTACTTTATGATACACGAAACAATTTTAAACAACCTTCTCACAAGATGATAACAGATACATATTTATTTTTTGGCATGTAATATGGTGATTATGTTATTTTTAGCTTATCTTAGTTATTCAATGAGGTTGTTATCTGTAACTTAAAGTTGACCTCAATGATAAGTAGTTACTTCTATTTAAGTTGATTTGCTTATTTTTTTAATAATTTAAGTTTGTTACAATTAAAATTTCTATTATAAAAAAATTTCAGGCCCTGTTGTTATAATTCCCTATATTTGCTAGTAAAGAATTTATTAAATAAGATAAAGTAAAATATAATTCTTTTACAAATCATTTTTTACTATATGACTATAGAAATGATTGTATGACCAAGTAATTTCTTCTTGACAAAATGTACATATCATGTTCTTTATACATTTTGATATAACATTATTTGTATAATGTTTTAATTATAATAACTCATAAAAAATTAAAGTCTACATGTATTTATAATATACATAAATAGTATGATATTTGGAAAAAGGTTGGGAGAAAAAACAATTTATTTAGCCACCAATTTCATTGATAATGGCTGTTTTTTTTTTGTATTGCATGTTGCAGATAAGCTGAAGAGGTTGTGTGATGAATAAAAAAGTAGTTAGTTCTGCAACGGGACCTTTTAATTAGATTTTTTTATTGTTGAAATATACTCTTTTGTTCTCTGTTATCATTCTCAATTTATTATTTTGTTTTATCTAGTGTTCTTATTTACGTAATTTTAAATTACACCTAGTGATGATTTTGGTAAAATTTTTATTAATATAAATGAATTTATATACAGTGCTGTAAAAGCATCTACAATTTTTTTTATCAGATTTATATTATTTATTAAATTTCAGTACATCATATCAGCTATGTTAGATTTAATATTATTTTGTTATCTATTTTTTATCTTAAAAGTAGTGTTCTTAAATGAAATTGGATTTATTAATAAATTTTTTGTAAAATTTTGCTGGAACATTCTTGAATTTTTTGTTTCTTCTTTTCAATTTTTAAAAACTTCTCCGTAATCTTCATTCTCTTACTTTGCAATCAATATTATTTTTTGTGTTTTGACCCATTCTTGTGAGATTGTGCATTGATCAATATACTCGCTCCAAGAGTCTGTTTTAAAAGTAAGATAAGGAAGACTACTCTAAGGTGTAGGGAGTACTTTGCACGCCATTTTCAAATTTAACCACTTTTTAAATGTGGTTGTACAAAGGTGGTATAGGACAGGTAGATTGGCCGAGAAGGATTCCCTTCTAATTATTCTATTATAGTTAAATAATAATATTCTGGATTTTCTTTTGAGGAAGTTATATTATTTTTTTAAAATTGTTGAGGTGAAAAAACTGCCAAAATGAATGTAATCTATTCCATATTTTTCATTGTATCATAAGGTGACTAGGCCTAAAATAAAATGAAAAAGAATCAAACACAAATGAACTAAAAATAATTAATAAGAAGGAACAATTAATGTTTATATTCATATTTATAAGTTTTAAAAGAAAATCAGAAACATCAAACAAAAAAAAAAAATTAATCTAACTGATTATAAATCTTAATATATATTCTAATAATAATAAAATCTACTCCTTGCATAAAAAAAATCTGTAACATTCATTTTACTAACGTTTCTTATGCTTTCAATTTTTTTTATAATTAAATGTATACATTAAGAATCCTCAGTATGAAAAATGTTCATTTATTTTTATTCATCATTTAGGGTTACATTGTAAGGAAAAAATATAACACTTAATTGCGTGTCATTATTAAGTTTCCTCAATAATATGTAAGGTTCAATTATTATTTGTATATTATAAATGTTTTTAACTTCCTCATTCTACTGTAGGTCCTCTCATGCAAGAAGTTGCTCAAGCTACTTTTACTTTTGAGCATTTTCCTGAGGTTATGACAATGTTATGGAAAAGGATGCTACAAGACAATAAAAAAAATTGGAGGAGAACTTACAAGGTATTATCGCCTTTCTGGATTTAAATAATATGATATAAATTAGTTAGAAATTTAATTTGTCAAATTAAAAATTGGTCTTCCTTTGCCACCTTATTTCCTTCCTTATTACTATAATAGGTCCCTATTCACATGTTTGTCGAACCAATTAGCTCTTCTGCAGAGAAATCTTGTTCAAATTGAGTTAAAGATAATGGTTTTACTAAATCATTAATAATTCTTGACTTAGACACAAATAAAAAATAATTTCTAACGTTCTCTGCCTGGTTTCCAAATTGTTGGCCAGAATGTACTCAGCACAATACAGTTGATTTGAAAGAACAAGGCTAATCAGATGTTAATAATTTAGAAAATTGCACATCTCTGCAAACTTAAAAAAAAAAATTGCTGCCACCTGTGTAAAATTATAAAATTCAAATGCTTAAAAATTGTTTTTAAACTTCTAAAGCATCAAGGAATAGACTTACTAAGTATGATTTATTCAGAAATGGCTTACCAAGTTTTCTTTTTTCTTTGTACTATATGATTCAATGACTGATTAGCTGAATCACTGCCATTAAAACAACAAAAAGTATCACATTAATAATAAAAAAATGTAGCTATTAGTGTATAATACTTCAACTTGGAGAAAATATTTTTTTCTTGTAGCACCTGCTTATAATCTGGTTTTTACTAAAACTATTTAAAATTATCAACACAAGAAAAAATTGGATCATTTTCGAATATACTTTTAAAAACATTTTTATTGACTTGGATGGAATTCCTACAACTGTGTAATAATAATTTAGGTAAAAACTCTAGGTACTTTTTGAAAAAAAAAAAAAAAAATACTTGATTATTTCTAACAATAGCTAAAAACATGTTATCATTGTCTTTTTATTCAATAGATACCTTTAGGCTGGGCGACACAAATAAATAGCTTGTTCAGCTCATAAAATCAACTGTCTTGTCATGCTGTATTAATATTCATAACCCACTACACTTTTAAGAGGAAGAAGATTAAAACTTTTTTGATATTTTAGGATTACTAATCTGAAATATATTGGCGGTCTGATAACAATTACTTTTTATTATGTGAAAAACTTATTAAGTGTGGAATTAAAAACATGTCGCTGATTAATTTGTAATAGTCAACAGAAATTAAAGATTTTGAGTGACAAAAATAATACCTGTTTTAACAGAATATTGGATAATTGTGTAACTTCATTCATTACTATTTACTGATCACCATATTGATTCTTATTCCGCTATATTTTAGTCAAACCTTTCAGTTTAAAACGTTAGCTAATTGTAGACCATATTACAAGTAATCACTTGTAATATGGTAGTATAGTAATAATCATTGATAATCTTGATTTTTCTGGTGAATTAATGCAAACCTTTTTATTATATTTTGTCTACTTATTAAAATGTGATTAACTAAAATAGAGTATTTACTAATTTCAGAGTCTTCTCCTTTTGAATTATCTTGTTCGGAATGGATCTGAAAGAGTGGTGACATCATCTCGGGAACATATATATGACTTACGAGGCTTAGAAAATTATGTTTATGTAGATGAAATGGGCAAGGATCAGGGAATAAATATAAGGTAATTATATTTTTTTCTCACTTCCACAATTTTATAAAGTTCTAATGATTACATCAATTCTATATTTGATAAGCTAATGAGCACAAGGAGTTAATTTAATATTTTTATATTCTTTCAAGTATCATATTTAATCACCTTTCTAATTACTGAGTGTAATGAACAATAACTTTTTTTCTTTTATTTAAAATTGTTAAAACATAATATCTCATCACCAGACTAGAAGATATTTATCTTTGGGTGACCATTTACACTGTTTTTATGAGGATATATAGTAAACCATTGTAATGGTTTATTTTTCAAAAACATGGCTTGTTAGGTTTTTTGAACCACACCAGGCAGTTTGTGCTAGATTTTGCACCTGCTATTCGAAGGGTTAAATCAAGTGTATTTTAAAAAGGTAGTTAAAAAACAATTTTTATTTAAATCATAAAGAAGTAAAAAAAAGATTACAAGAGAAAAATCTTATCCTTAGACAATATTCTTACAAGAAGAAAAAATGACTAGCATTTACTTGATTTTTTTTTTCTCATAGACATAAAGTGAAAGAATTGATAGATTTCATACAAGATGATGACAAACTCAGAGAAGAAAGGAAAAAGGCCAAAAAAAACAAAGATAAATATGTTGGGCTTTCAAGTGATGCTATGGGGCTTCGAGGGATTGGTAAGTGTTTATTTTTACTTAATCCATGATTATAATATGTCATGTTTATTACAATATTTTGAAATGTCAATACTGTGCGTGTGCGCGCTTGCCTGTCTTAAAGTCAAACATTTTTTGTGATATTTTTTCACCTTTATTAATAATTAATTCGAAAAAAAAATTAATATATAATGTAATATCTACTATCTTTTCTTTGTCAATGTAGGAGAGCGGTGGGAAGGTACCACTGGCAAATGGGGCAAAGAAGAATATGATTGGAGTGATTCTGCTGGAAGGAGAGATGATTATGATCCTAGGTATTTTATCTTGGAATACATGATTTTTTTTTTTAGGTTATTCCTTAACCTTGTTGAATTTTGTAATATTAGGCTAAATGAGATTGGATTAATTAAATAAGATAGCAACTCCTATACTGTTTACATTTATGCTCTTACAATAAAACTGAAAACCGTTAAGTATGAGCCTTACATTCTGTTTAATAATGTATTTAAACTAGTGTAGGTTAAGTACAAAAGGAGTTTATTCACAGTTGATATCGTGAGCAGTCTCAAAAAAAACATAAGCATTAAAAGTTAACAGTAAATTGCAGCTGCTACAGTGGTCCAAACCCATACTTAATACAGACTATTATAAAATAGATTCTGAACGATTGTAGCTCACCTTTGAGAAACTTAATAAATGTATCTCACAAGTAATTAGAATTTTTTCATAGTTTAAGTAAAATCAACTCGATAACTACAATTTTTTATTTTCAACTTTATATATTACTTAAGTTTTTGTATATCAGTGTGAATAATATATATAGATAATATATCAGCATAATTTCATATTCTATTTGTAGATTGAGAATTAGATAAAGAAATAAGATTTGTTAGTGTACGGTCGCCCATAGCTCAGTGGTTTAGACAAAGTCTTACTAATTTGATGTCTTTTGGACTTTTTTCATTGAGTGGCGGTCCTACAAAATGAATAATTTTGACCTCCAACCATGGTTAGGCATTATAGGACTCCAATGGGAGTCTGGCCGAAAAAAAGAAAAAAAAATTGTTTGTGAAAGAAAATATGATTGGAATATATTTTTGCAGTGGTGATGAAGGTGATAACTCTGAGGGAGAGACACCAGCCCCAAGGAGCCCTGCTCGAGTGTACAGGGATACTGAAAACTCTATTCAGAAAGACTCCCCAATTAAGAAGCAATTGAGTCCTGGACGGAGGATAGACCTAGGGGCTGCTGCCACTTATGGAAAAGTAATTTTTTTTTTACACTTTGCAAATAAAATAGTAAATAAAACTTAGTAAGATTCACTTATTCATTTTTTTTCTTACACCTGAAATATTTCGTCTCTATAGTCTATTATCATGAAAAATGCTTTGACAAACAGCCTTATTAAATAACTATAAAATTGTTAAATTTACATACATTACATTTGTCATTTTTGTATTAAAAACTTCTTAGAAGCTATTGTACTTTACTTATTAGAACGTTACTAAAATCAATTCCATAGTTTTAATTAATAATTTATAGTGCATATATGGGTGGCCAAAAATGGTAATTTCTGTTTAAATATTATATATATTAAAATCCAAAGATCTTAGAGAAAAATAAATTATTTATTAACAATGTACGCATTATAAAAAATCATATATCAAAAATAATATTGTCTTAATGGCTTACAAACATCAAGATCATTAGGAGTAAGAATTATTTTTACATCCTTTTAATATTAGGAGTACAAATTATTTTCTCTTCAAATGACTAAGAAGGCAGGAATGACACATTTGATGCATCTCAGTTCTTTGAATTTTATTAGCAATGGAACCCTTTGTTCCTTTAAAATAGTTGTTAAATAGAAAAAAATATTTGAATCTGACAATTTATGAAAGTTATTTGGTGTACTATTTATATGATTCTTGACTAGCAGTTTTATGTGCTATCAATGTGATAAATATTTAATTCCATTTCAATGGAACATCAAACTATTGAAGCACCAGGGTGCCACATTAATTAAATCTAGCTGTGCCCCAGAAGCTATTTTTTTATTAATTATTATTGTGATGTACCTTTGTAAATATTTTAATAGTTCATTTTTTTGTGATCTATATCAAAGTAGGATGTCCCACACAAGCAAAATTAACAAATTTTGTTTGTAAACACTCCTCTCTCCTTTTCTTATGTTTACTACAAACTACACATGTGAGCCACCTGCTGTTTCCTTTTGCATCTTTTAATTTAACTGTTAAATATATTTCCGAATATGCAGACAATCGCAACTCCTCATCCACTGATTGCCTACCAGATCGGTTCTTTCTAACGAATTGAATCTTATGAAAGTTTATGATCAGCTCCTTCCCGGCATTTAAATAAAATTTACGTAAGGATAGTGTTTTCTTATATGTAACTTCATACAAAATATTTCCGTTTCGGAAAGCAAGATCGACAAAATGGAAATAAAGTTGTTTGTACTATTTATTGGTTTATCTCAAGCATTCCACAGAACTAAGTAGCATATCCACTTTGACTATTGTGCCCATCAATTGATTGAAATCGATTACTGCATTTGTACATTTTTCATTAAGCTACAAAAATAGGTCAGGAGAGTAGTATCAGTTTTCTGCAAATAAATTATGGCCTCTGTTTAGTTAGGAGTGGTGAGCAAATTTGCTACTATATCTCCCGAATTTTTTATTGCTGAATTACATCCTTACACCTTAAGATCCATGGACACCCACCTATACATCACAAATCTTGAATGTACCCCTTCCTTAGTGTCACATAAAACAATGGGTTTTTGTATTGAAGTGATTCCATTGTTGCGGAATGTACTGCTAGAAGAAAAGCCTTGTACAAAAGAAATTAAAAATTAAAAAAAATCTAAAGTAGCCATTTGCTCACTGAAATCAAGTTGCACACCTTTGGGTGAACTAAAACTTAGTTGTAAGTGGTGTATAGTTGAGCTTAGGACTAATATAAAACCCTCTTGGGCCCTTTGCAAAAATTTTGTTTTCTGAATCACGAAACTTTTTGTTATTTGAAAAAAAACTCGCTTTTTTTTTTCATGATTTCCGGTTAATATAAGGCATTTATTGGCAGGTATTTGCTTATCCTTTCTGAATTTTAAGTAATTGTGTATTAAAGAAGTTAAATTTGTGATAATAGATTGTTAGCTTTTATGTACTTTTAGTTGATATTTTTATTTAGTTCTTCAAATTTCTTTGTTCTAGACTGCTTCTACTAATGGTGGAAATACAGAAAATGCAGAACCTACTAATGTTCTTCCGTCACTCATTGGTGATGTAGCAGATGATCTTTTCGACCCTAGAAAGAGCGTGGATCCACCCACCTCGAATGTTACAGAATTCGGAGACTTCACAAATGCCTTCCCTCCTGCTAATTCAAACACTAGTGGAGCTGATGTAAAAGATGATTTTGCTGATTTTTCTTCTGCCTTTACTTCTCCTTCTCCTTCAAGCTTACCTCTTCAGACACATTCACTTCCACCTCTGCAGGCACATTCACTTCCTCCTCTGCAACCACCGCTTCTTAATGGAAATTCAACAGGTAAGTAACTGAACTATTTCCTTATTCCATTATTATTTAATTTTTTTAAATATACAGTTCAATAATTTTTTTGGTTTATTTTATTAATATTCAAAATAATGAAAAGTAATAGAAGAAATTAGGTTTTATATTTATTATTTTAATAAAATCTTGGTTGAATTACATCTCATTATGAATTACATCATTAAGAATTTAAAAAAAAGTTTATAGAGATATTGTAGATTGATCTATTAATAAGAGAAGTAGGCTTTTGTATTTTATTATACAATTTTTATTGCCTTTAAATTAATTTTTACTGTAGTAAAATGGCATTATTCTTTTTTCATCATCATTAGTGCTTCTTTATTGGCTGGTAATCCGGTAAAAATTTTTATGTACAGTTATCAACAACTATTCTTTATTCCTCAGAGCCACTTGAACCTAAATAACACTTTTTTGACCATTGATCTATACATTTATACCAGAATTATCTCTTGAAGGGGTGAACTGATTATTTTCTATTTTATTTATTTTTTGTTCTGTATGTTTTCGGCTTTAGATACCTGAATACCAAATCAGGTATCTTTTGCTCAAAAACCATAAAATGTGTTTTTATACACATATTTGGTAATTGCATTCTCAACATAATGAAAACAGTTCTTAATCAGAACAGTATTAGTGAAGATACAATAAACTATTTTCTAATAATGTTAATTACTAATGTAATAATTGTTTACTGTGTAAATCACAAAAGGTTTTTTATATGTTCAGTTACCAAGTCTCAGTCTAATACAGAACTTTTGATGGGATTGAGTGGATTTAACAGCCCTGTTCATTCTCAAGCACAGTCTTTGGATTTGACCCAAACTCCACAGTCTCCATCTATTAATCCACTGGATTCGCCTATGTCAGGTATGTAACTATATTGTATTAAGTTTTTTATTCAGTTTATTATTGGCTACATGTGTCTATGTATGTTATTTAATTTTTTAAAAAGAATACTATCTCCTAAGAGAATGTGGTTCAGGTGGGAACAAACTATTTTTTCAGAGCTCAGAACTTACCAGTCCAGAAGTTAGAATTGGTATTAATATGTTATTAGTAAGCAGTTGAGTAATTTACTAAATATGGGTGTTGTAGCTGAGGGAATCACCTTAGCAACCATGAAACTTCAGCAGTGCCAGTTCGATTTCGGCCTCGGTGTGTTGACTTTCATTTTATGGTGGTCCCACAGAAAGAAAACTAAACCCTCCAACTTTGTAGGGTGCAGAATAATGTAGAATCAGTTTCTAGGATTATTTGGACTCTAAAATGTTTAATTAAATTCAAATCTGAGTAAAATATTTTTGAATGATACTTTAAGGTATTGTATTCTTGAGGTAGTGAGTTAATAATTTGAAAATATGTCAACCCCGACAAGCGTGAAGCATGAGTCATCATTGCATAATTATAACCTCTAAAGGCACATCTCAGTACAAGAAAGCCCTCACACCATCTTCAAGGTGTGTGCCATGTGTGGGTTGCCTCTATGCTGCTCTGATTTCCACTTGATAAAAGACCAATTATCAAAACTCACGTTTGTTATCTACTTTTAAAAAGAATATCTAAACGATGCTATACCTTTATTATTATAATTTAATAACAACTGAAAGAACAAAATATCTGCAATAGCAAAGACAGTGTTTTAAATAGTAGTAAAATATTTTATCAAAACATTACATATTTTTCTGAAATCTATAATATTAGAGTTTACCATTATTAAATGGCAAATTACTATAAATAGATATGAGTTATTTTTAACTAAATGCAATATATATGCAATTTTTTTTTTTTTTTACTGAATATTTAATGTTTTATTTTTTTTAATACATTAAAGTTTAACTATAACAAACCTAGAAGTTTATAAAGTTCTTCGAAACTGTTAAAATAGAAATTTTTATTTAAACCTCTAAAGTCTTCTCTTCGTATCGTATTTTCTGAATTAGTTCTCATACTTCTATATTCCTTATATTGATAACTTAGCTTGTTTTGCTCTCTAGTGGAAGCAGAAATGGATGCTCTTCCTATATGTTACTCTCAATGACTTTTTTAAAATTTTATTTTGCACTTATTTCTTAATTCATTATTGGTTTAATTGTTTTGTTGTTTTTTTAAATAAAAATTTATGTAATATTGCATTTATTTCTTATTAATGATTTTTTATGATATTACTTTTGAATAATGAAAGTTAAAATCATAAATAATTTGTTGACTATTGTATCTATTATTATATTACTTATCTGCTGAGGGGGGTTATGTCTCCCTTTCAGCTGTCAGCAGTTGGAAGAAGCTAGAGGATGCAAAGGATTGGCTACTCAAGTTCATTGCTCTTCTTCCTGGACCTCTTGTTGAGCAGCGGATAATTTTCTACAATCAAGAAAATGGCTTAAACTATGTATACTATGCCAGAGTATTGGAAGCGGTTATAAGTTTGCCTGGTGAATTAAGATTATTAGATCAACTGTTTGTTGTTGAAGGTGGAAGTTATGGTATGTTCATAGAATCTTTGACAATATTGTCTAACAGCCTGAAAGAAGAACCTGCACCAAGTTCAAGACTTGATAGAACATTACATCTCCTCCAAAAGTTGATCACAAGTGAGGCTCTGGTCTCGGCAGCTATTGATATATGCTTATTCATTACAAACAACTCTTGTGCTCAGCGTGCTATAGCGATATCCAGATGGGAAGAAATGGTACAGTTGGTCGTTTCTCTTCCCGTAAAAGTTGCAAATAGACTCGAAGGCCATGGGACTGATGTATTTCAGTCAAAAAATTTTTCAAAATATATTTTTGTGAACTTAGCTAAGGTTATAGGTATTATTTATAACTTAAAAAGAAATTTAAATATTATTGTTGATAATACCCCTGTCGCCTTGTTATTTAGCAAAATTGTTAGTAATTTTTATTTTGAAGATTCAGCCAAACTTTTTTTCAAAATAATGTCTTCTTGGTGTAATGAAAGACCCTTGTTTAAATTTTTTATATCAGATGTTTTGGCAAAATTAGATCAAAAATGTGTTGAAAGAACAGCTACTTTGATTCTTCAAACTAATGATTTAATGGTTTCTGATTTACTAGGAAATTGTATCTTACAACCATCATGGAAATATGTTTTATGCCGGAAGATTCCGTTCCTCATTTTCCATTCTTGTGACAATATTATTATTAACCTCGTGAAATATTTAGGTAGTTTAGACGACAAATCTTTTTTAAGTAATACATTAACAGATTTGTTAAGAATATGGTCTGATAGAAGCGCTTTAAAACATACTTCTCATGATCAGCACTTGTACATAACTAAGATAATATTGTTGTCCCTCCGACATTTAAATGACCATATTAAAAACCATACTAAACTGAAATCTGAACTTAAAATACACATTTTGCATGGAGTTCCTGTACATTTGGAGTCAACGGTTGAGAATATACGTGTCATGGGAATGGTAACTGGAGAATTTTTCATGTCTTTAATTGAAAAAGATACTAATAACAAATTAAATTTTGATTATAGTGAGTTGAAGTCAGGTAGTATTGAACTGGCAGATAAACTAAAAAGAATTGCAGATTATGATTTTAAAAATGACAGCTATTTGTGCAGTGAATCAGGTGATGATTTACTAGATAAAATGTTATGCTCACTTCCTGAATTAAAGAAAGAAGAAACTCCCAAATCTTTAAAAAATCAACCCATTTCCATTATACCAAAAATTAATGAAGATATTGAAGCATTAGATTTAGACAGTGATGATGAATTTGAACCCTATGATCTTTCTAACGATGTAAAAAATAGTGTGTTAAAACGTCCTAAATACTTAAGAGATCTCTTAGAAAACTTGAATAGTGAAAATGATTTTGAACTTTGGGAAGAAAGTATCAAAGCATCAGAAGAGTTGGTTTTAAAACAATTGCCATCTGATGATGTTTCACTAGCCATTGCTTTACTTAATGTTTTTTTGACGTTAAATAGAAGATTTAACTTAGAAGACTTTGAAACTTACAGGTTCAATACTTGTGTCGCTATAGTTAGAATAAAACCTGTTGAAACATCTGAATATTTGGGCCTCGAATTCAATACTATTGGAAAGTACTCATTATCTACTAGGCATTTGATGTTGGACATTTTAGCTGTAGCATCTCAGCAATTATCAAAGCCTTCAGAAGAACAAAAAAAAAGTGCAGTTATACTTAATAAAATTTTAGGGCAGGTTAAAAGGGTTAGTACTAAACCTCAGTTGAAAGTTGGAGGCATTAATAAATTTCTGTGTGTCGGCTCATTCATTTTTCCATTAATCAGAGGCAAATTCTTCAAAGAAAATGATGAATCTCCAGTACTGCTTGCTGCTGCATTACGCACCATTGCTGTTATAACTCTATCCTCTCAAAATCTCGGACAGCTAACTGTTAAAATCTGTAAGGAAGTTCTGGAACTTTCTTGGTTCATGAGATATCATAGTGAACTATCTGTGAGGGGTGGAGCCATGGACTGTGTTGCAAGTGTTTTATTAGCCGCATCTGATTGCTTGGAGCAACTGTCGGAGGAACTTGTGGAAGCTGAAGGATGGTTGATAGATTCAGTGAAATCGGAGCAGGACCCTGCTCTCAAAGTTTTTGCAACTAATATTATCCTTCTTATTCAACAGAGTCAAATTATTCGAAGTAGGATTTTGTTTTAAAAATGCTGTAATTGTACCAAAAATGTATTCTAGTAATTTTTTATTTCTAGTATTGATTAACTTTAATATTTGCGAAACTAGAAATAAAAAATTACTGTAATCAAGTAATTTTTTATTTCTAGTTCTTCCCTATAGTAATTGTGTAATCATTAAATACTGTAATTCCATTTCTTTTTTTATTTTTAACTTGTATTACTAAGTGCTTTAAATTGAGTTGCAAATTTTTGTTTTAATATTCTTCCCTATAAATAAGTCAAATGTGGTCTATTAGTCTTAAAATAATCTCGTTTATTAAGAATTTTTATTAGAAGAAAGAAGCATGTTCTTTATTCTTATTAATTTTTTTCTAATTTTTGTTTAAAGCTTTTTTTTTTGTCTTTTTAAGCTTGTGCGTATCAATTGTAAACATATCTGGTTAAGAATCCACCATTTTCATTCGCTATTTATAAATAATTGTCATTTTTTTGTAATGTTTAATTAAATTGAATTTTTTTGTATTGTTGATTTTTTTTTAATTTTACTTCACAGGTTTGTTCAAGTTTATTTTCAGAGATGATGATTTGAGGTATATTTTAAAAAAAAAAATTTATTTGTTATTTGAAATGAAGTTATTTTGTTGGCCTTCATCATGGCTATAACAATACATGTAGTACCAAAACATAAAATTAAAAAAAAAAAAGTTTAGAGTAAATATGTAGAAAATAGAATATAAAATAAAAATAATATCAATAAGGTAATTAGGAACCCATATATGACTTAATTAAAGGAAATGCATACGTGAATTTGAAATATACATATACATAGTTAGTATTATACAACTTCTATACTTTTTATGATTTTAATTTTTATATTATAAATTAATTTTATTTCTAATAAAACAGCATTTATATCTTGAGATTTGTAAGTTATATTACTACAGCTCAAAATATCGTCTCATTTGATTTAGTGTTTATAATAGTTGAAAATTTCCTAAATATTTTTACGTATCAATTAATTGATGTTTAGTGAGAACGGGAATTATTAGATGATATTTGTGTATAAGATATTTATAGATAATGGTTTTTATAAATCACTGGAATCCAAACCATATGCAGGAACTGTATATACACATATGTAAATATACATGTATAATATGGTGTAAATGTGAATGCTAAACATAAAAAGAAAACAGGTAAGGAATATATCAGTAAATGGATTGCTTATAAAATTTATTAGAAACACTCTGAAAATGTTTAAAAAATTAGAGAAAGCGTTACTGTGACCGAATTTTTTGAGTTAAACTATTGATTGAATAAAATATTTATTGACACACCCATTATTCAAATAAATCCTGAACATAAAAAAAGGTATTGAACTTAATATAAATTTTTGAATGTCGTAAAAAATACATTTACAAAAATGTGACACATAATTAATTCAAACAAAAGTCCTTAAGATATTTTACATTTTATTAATTTTTTTTTTTTATGTGTGTAAGAAACTGTATTTAGTTTTAATTTGACCAATCCTTCACAAAATATGAAACCAAAATATATTACTGATATTGAAGTTTATATATACATATTTTAATGATATTTTGTGTATATATGAAAATAGGATTGATACTGACTGCTTAAGTTGGCGAAACAGGTCTCTCCCCAGTTAATGGACAGTATTGACTTGTTATGTATGGTGGCAAAGTGCCCACTATTAATTTGTGAAAGCCATATTTAAAATTATTTCAATCTGAATTAGAGTTATTTTGCAAGTGATTAATTTTGAGTTTGAAGTGAGTTAAATGAAGAATGAAGTCAGCCCAGTAGACGGGGAATTGCTTTGGAATTCTGAAATATGTATCTTTGTGGTACTTGCATAGTGCATGAAAGACATTTCATTGGTCCTTAAATTTTGCTTATCTAAATTCATTTATTTATATAAGACATTTTTGTTCCTTGCAAAACCAATTGTTCTCTATATATTTTGAATTTTTTCTAAGTAATTTTTAAATAGGAAAGAGTCCCTAAAATATGATTTTTTTATTTCATTGATGTTGAAATTGCTAGATTAACATAATTAAGTAATTTTTGTTGTTATTTTTCTATATAATGAAAAAAAGAATTTGTCGGTTGTTACATTAATGTTTAAAGAAAAAGAAATACCTATTGATTATAAAATTTGTGTACAGTGAAGAATATAAACCTGAAAAAGTCAAGGAATATTTTTTTTCTGGAAAAAGTCAGGAAATCTGAGTAAAATCTGGAAAAATATGCAAATAAAACTAAAAAAATGTTGTGAATTTATTATGTAAAAGTTTACTATATAAATTATTTATTTTTTACATTAATAAATAACAAAATATTTCAGAATCATTATTATAACCCTAAGAAAAATCTGCCAAGTACATATGTTATCATACTTTAAATATTCTGATAATGATGATGAACTCTTATGAGTACTGATTCTCAATTATGAAAACTAATTTTTACAGAACTCTTAACGATTTTGTCTTTTACATATGGTCAATATGTGTATCGGATCTAAAGAAATACTTATATAAAATCTTTTTATAATTAGTTTTTCTGGATAAATCATTCTTGAAAATATCTCTTCCTATTAGTCCCTTGAAAACTCCACTTCAAATGGTTTAAAAAGTACCAATTTATTATTTTTTGAAGACGATTGGTTTACTATGCTGTAACCTAAAAGTATCTAACTTAAATAGTTTTTTAATTATTTCTTCCTAATCAACAAAAATGTGACCCTTTTAAAAACACAAAATATCAATTTTCTCTTTTTCTGTAGAAAATGGGCCATTGTCTTAATTTTGTCTTTTTGATGTTTTCTTTAACCTGCTTAGTTATTGGTAAATACTTACAGGATTATGTCTGTATGAATATATATATTAGTTTAAACTGTGATACCTCCTAAGTCTATAAGTCAACAATATGATTTTTATATTTTAAAAACATCAATGCCTCATTTTAGAGACACCTTGTTTCAACCATCGTTTTAAGGAATACCTGTATATTTTTTTCTGATTTCAAAGATTCTTTCGAGATGAAATGAACTCTTAAACTAGTTAACTTTAAATTAATTTATGAATTTTTAATACAGTATATTAGCTTCAAAGTTAATTACTTGAGATGTACAATCGCTACTGAAAGACAAGCTTTTTCACCTATTGTTAAACATATCACTAGAGGCAGGACATTTTGAATTTTTATATGTGTATTTAACCAAAACAGAAGGTTCTTAATGAAGAAAAAATTTGATGATGAAAACTTTCAAAACCTTCATTCTAATAATTTTAATATAGAATAATGGTTTCCCAGGCAGATGCTTTCAGAGGTCAAATTTTTTCTAAGCTTGTAGAATGTTGTTGTGTTATGACCATTATTTCGACCGCAATTATATAAATAAAAAAAAATAGGTATATAAATTAGAAGTAAAATTTAATGTTCTTTAATTCCAGAATATGAAAGATTTCTCTAGGAATCACCGAATTTAGAGTTGTAAATAAAAAAGTTCAAAAATTTTAGTTCAGTATGAAATCTAGAGTTTAACTTTATTAAAAATCAAATGACCCTTTGAATAAAGTAGGCTAAACAATTTTTTTCCTAGGAAAAAGGGAGTAATTTTCTCTTTCAACCCCTATAGCTATAAAAAAAGCCCTGAATAGGAATTATCATTGAAATCTAATTAAAAAATCTTTGGGCTGATTTTATGGAAGTTTTTTTTTCCCCCTATTTTTTGTCTTGTGTTCACGTAAACATTCATAATATGCAGGATTTTATCCAAATACAACTTACTGCTATATTGGTAAGCTAAGCTGAATTTCTACCTGTCTAAACCATATCAATACCTTTTCTATTTCATATCTATGTAAGGGAGAAAAAGCAGTTTTAAATAAAGTAAAACTCCTCAAACGTTATATCTCCAGTTCTAATTTCTTATCATAGTTCCCGTTATTACCATTCCTTGTAGTTTAATTATAGAGACCGAAACCACTTGCATTTCTTGAAGATTGGTGGAGTGGAGTAGAAGTTATTGCAAATTTTGTGTAATCTTCAAAAAAAGTTATGAGTAAAATTTTTATTCAGGGTTTTTTGAGGCACGAAAAAAGGAAAATTAAGTTTATTTCCCCCTCCGCTTCAAGTAAAGTATTAAATATATATTATGAAAAAATGAAGTCAGATCCGCAGATTAGTACTCTTGAAATTTTCTTCGAAATGAAAAATATTTTACAAGACCACATAAGTACGTCACGGATTGTTTTTATCCTGTTTCGTGAAAATCTTAGGTTTTGAGGGCAAACATTATTTTTTTCAAATTGGTGCGGCGGGCCCCTCCCATTCAATTATTCATTTGTCTTAGTTTTGTCTATAATATTATTTTATGAATTATTGATGATAACACATTCTATTATTACTTATAAACAACATACATACATATTTATAAATTGGGCTAGTGTCAGGGTATGACAAAAATTCATCACTCGCCACCATCTTTCGGGCAGACTTCGGATACATCGTCACAAAAAAGTTTTAAAAACTCATCTTACCCAATTTTTTTTTATCCATAGAATGTAAAACGCTGCTAAAGCAGTGTCTGGGTAATACGGCAGATGGAGTAGTGCTTACCAACTTGTCGACGAGCATTATATGATTGTGTTGGGTAGAGATCTCCAGTAATGGTTTCGTTCGGTTTGAGCAACTCATAGCTCATGCTAAACTATGACCGTACTAAATACACAGCATGAGTATTTTCTATGAATTATTGACTGTAAATGTTGAAGCACGATCACGTGGGGTCCCCATGATTTTTTATTTGGATTGCTGCTGTAGATCTATTGTTCATCACTAATTATAATACAATGCAAAAAAAACTTTGTTATGGATGCTAAGCATCATTCAACGTCTTTTGGGTTCAGCTTATGTGGGATCCAATTTCCTTGTATATGAATCATTTTTACGATGTGAAATTCTTGTTGAGTTACTTCTTAAATGCGAGTTATTTTGTTGTTTCGACGAAAATTTCTCCAATAATACTTCTAATTTTATGTATTCCTACACTTTCGATTTTTCATTGCGTTCTTTGTCCTCTTTTTTTCTGATCCCTCTAAAAACAGAAAATTAACATGAATTAGTAAATGCATTATGTGAAGGAGAAACATAATTCAATTTGAGTACTATCTTTTTCTACCGTGGGTACTTGAAGGTCTGAATGAAATACTTATCTATGTATTGAGATGCTTTTTTTTTTGTTTTGTTTTTTCTCGATCCCTCTAAAACAGAAATAAAAAGTGAATTAATAAGTGCATTACTGTGAAAAAGAAAAGTAATTCGTGTTGTGTCTTATCTTTTACTACCTTTGGTATTGATGTTTCTTAGCTTATAGCATTGAGATGCTCGTTCTGTTTGAACTCTTACTATAATATCTGGAGGTGAGGGCCCTCAGCGAAGTGGTTGGTCTTCCACATCAAACTTACGTTTTTAAATTATTGAAACCACTCAAGACGACTTATCTTGCTTAAAGCAGCCTACTGTTACTTGTTTACACAAATGACTTTTATTCGGCTCAAAACTTGACATTTTCAAACAAAAAAATGTGATGCTGATACGGTATTACTAATACTTCATGTTGTTACCAGATGGCCAAATCAACTATATTATATTTTACTACTGAAAATTAAAAAAATTGTTCTGGTGGAGCTATCTTTTTATCAAATGTAGGAAACAACTGTATTGGTAACAGACTTACAGTCACCCTTAGTATATATTAATAACGATCTCAGGGTTCGTGGACTTGTAATTTTGAGAGCCTTACCAATACTGACAACCGATCATGATTTATCAGTTATAACCACTCATCGTGAATATTTGTAAAATATGTAAATAAAGCGTTGTTTTTTTAGATATCAGTGTCCAATTAATAACTTTGTAAACCCCCAACTCTCAATTCTAAGTTTACCTGTTTCAAAATTTGGTACTGTGTTAAATAATGATAGTGAATAATATATAATCACTAGAATTTGTTGTATGTTTGATAAAATAAAAATATTATTGGTTCAAGCAAATTTTGCTCGAAAAACTACCTGATCAGGGAAAATTTAGGGAGGAAAAAAAAAGAAAAGAAAGAAAAGTCAGGTCAGGGAATTTCTTCAGGTTATTTTGCTAGAGACCCTGATGAAGTAAAAATAACACCAGGATATATATACATTTTATATATACTCCTGTTTTCAGTACCAGTACAATGAATTACCAGTACCAACTAGATTAGTATTTGGGGGATATTCAAATACTTTTTTAAAGACTACATGTTTTACAAATTTCTTCTTCGTAAAAGCATTGTTTAAACTGAATACATACATTATGATATGATATTGTAAATTAATTGAATTTTTTGTATATGAGTCACAGAAACATAACTTGTGTATGTTAGGTTTGTGTAAGAGAGGTTTGGAGAGGAAATTCTTAGTTTTGCTAATGTCCTGTTTTCTCAAGCCTGATACAGTTAATATCTATATTAATTAGAGTATTCAGTAATTATTAGCATACAAATTATAATTAATTACCCTATTTTTCTCTCTCTAAGAGTGTCACAAGCTATAAGTTACTCATTTCAGTTAATTTTATGTGTAATTTCACTTTTTCAAAGTTATCAAATTGTATTTTGGTACAAGAGAATCTTCTCTTCTTTTCCACATTTAACGTTAAGGACATTTAATTGTAAATTAGTCAATTAAATGGTATATTTGCAATGATTTTTCTCTCTCCCCATATAACTTTTAAACCTTCCTCCACTAACAGAAAAATGGAAAGTTTTATCTTTCAAAATACCTGGGAAGAACATAGCTACTAGAATATTTTCTGTTAATTCACTTAATTATTACTGTTTATTTTCCTACAAGGTTCTCTATTAGTTATATAGGGTGTATATGTGTTAATAGCAATATTTTTCTTTTCTCTTCTTCCCCACACTTATAAACCATAGAAAGTACTTAATTAATTACTCATAATTGTTTTCCCCATGGATAGATGATGTAATACCATTACACTATCTATTTTCTAAAATATTATCATATACTTAGACCAAAGACCTAATATCAAAAATCTCACTCCATTAGTGTCTCTCCCTACTCTTCATACCAGTCACTTTATGCATGTACTCATGAAGCAGAATGTCCGGTCATGGTTATCGAAAAAGGAAGTACTTATATAACTTTTAATATGTCAAGAATGCAAAAAATAGTAATATAAAATAGGATTTAGAATTGACAGTCCAAATGCCAGTCAATAAAGGTTATCAAAATGGTAAAAGAAAATTATTTGTTGTTAACCAACGTTTTGCCCCACTTTGCAGGGCTTTCAAATTAAAACAACAATTGCAGAAATGGTTTACTATCTTCTTCCAATAAAAATAGGATTTAAATTTTATTTATTTATTTTTGTTTTGTTTTTAAATCAATGCTCAAAATAGCCCAATAATTTTGAAATAAGCCAAGAATAATATATTAAAACTCTTAGCAGAACAATACTTTACAAGTTGGGATGAATTTCAACCAGTCAAAATCTTTTTCTTGATTTTTTAAATTTTGCACACTTCTATGGAACTGGGTGGTAAAAAGAAAAGCTCAGAGTGATCAATAAATGTGCACAAAGACCAGAGACCCCAAATGGCTATAAAAATGTCAAAGAATGGTTTCAAAAAGACTTGACCTATTTAGAGCAAGAACTGCACTCCTTACAGTTCAAGCTGACCAGCTGACTGAAGCATTGGGAAAGTGCTCTACAGGAATTGTGAACCCCCGCCTCTTTTCTGTGAGATTACTGCAACCCTCAGTAAAACGAAGATTGGGTATATTCCTGGCAACTATGACATATATGCCTTAATAATGTCATTTGCTTGAATGATTGAATCCCTCTTCAGGAAGATATCGCAGGTGGAGAAAAAAAAGTACTTGCTGAGTAAAAATTGAGTCTGAATTGGGAAGAAAGAGGACATCTCTGAGTCCACTACTGGCATTGTGGGATTGGACTACTTCTTATGCTGATCATACTGCAAGGTTCTAAATCCCATTATCCTAAAAATAATTAATGAAACTCTAGAGACATTACTGAGAAAGGACTGGATCAGTTTCAGGGAGTGCTGAAGCTGCACCTTATTGACAGGCTGAAGAGTATTGTGAACCTGATTGTTGATAATGAATCAAACCAGTCTGTTTGTAGTTATATAAATAAGCCTGAACACATTTGGAAAACTGACAAATTCATGCTTGCCCAAGCTTGTGGATGAGTTGTTTGGACTGGCTGATACCAGTTGGCTTGGAATTTTTACTGAACCATTGAGTGTTGTTTGGATACAAATCAAAGAGTGCTTGTGCTACATTCACAGTTTCTAGTCACTTAGCATTGTTTGAGAACTACTAACAGATTGATATTTGTTCTCTTTGTATTTTAATTAATTAAAAATTTTCTCCAACCTTTGGATTCAATAATTAACTGAAGTTTAAGATTGTATCTTTTAAAATTCTATTGATTCAGTGTAAATCATTTCTGTCAACTTTAGGTTTATTTTTTATTTAACACAGTAAAAACATAAGTTTATAAAGATATTGTATGTTTGAATAGTTAAATTAACAAATATCTGATAAAAATTCTAGAAAAATAGTGAATTTACAGGTTATGGAGTACTATTTTTATGAATCTTATCATCTACTACCTTTTATTTTTACTATCATTATTTTGTTCCTTTTTATTATTAAAATAGTTAAATCAAATATAATAGCCAACAAAAGTCATAAGAAAACACAAGCATATGCATGTCGTCGACATTAGTTACTTCCTTTGTTTACCTAGTATTTATACAAGTATGTATATATATATATATATATATATATATCACAATGAATGATTCGTTCTCTTCTTGCCAAATTTATATTACTCTCTCTTAACTGTCGAAAACATAATTTGTTAGCAAGTAAATTATTTTGACAAAAATTAAGAGTATTATTTTATTTTTATCAATCAATTCTTTCTTTTTGCAGGAATTGGAGGAGGATTGTTACAGCCTACTCAGGACAAAAATGTACTGCTACAGCTACAGCCTTCTCCATCTTCCACAAACAGCACAAAACAGGTTTTCTTTTTATTTTATTTTTTAATGTCTTATTATGATCTTTTGTACTAAATTATTACATTTTTATTTTTCCATAGGTCGGTAGTACATGGAGTGAATTAAATATAGATATTGATCTCGATGGACTGAATTTAGGTGGAAAAAACAAAACTCGTCCTGCACAACCAACAATGAACCAAATGGCATCATCATTTGGTATGTTTTATTGATTTTTTTTTTTTAAATTAACTTATCATAAGAAAACTGATGATATTATTTATCTGTCTTAAAGTAATTTTAGTGGACTGTTTGCTAGAGTTAACTTTATTTGAAAGAATAATGAAATTTCTTGTAGCAAATTAAAAAGTTTTGTAAAATCCTTTTGTCTATTGTGTTTCTTTTGTTAGTATACAATTTTAACAATATTTTGTTTTTATTCATGAATGAAGCATTGATGCCAATATCCGCAGGAGCATCAGAGTCATTATTGGGCTCCCCACTAACTCCTTGTCGGCAATGCTGTACGCATCCAGGAGGTATCGAGGACTGGGTCAGATCCGCTGTCAATGGGAAACTCCATTGCAGGAATAGTCCATTGCCCAGTGACTGTCAAATGTTCCGGATGTCCTATTCCAGTCTACATTCAATTACGAAGCCGAAATCGCGGCATGTGCCGATAGACTGGGGGTGGATAAGGACCACCAAAGTGTGAGAGCTCTACAGCAGTCGTTGCGTGAGAATGCTTTTGAAGAATGGGCCAATTGCAGGTGGCAGGGTATTGGTGTTCGCCATTTTAAAGAGACCCCAAAAGCGAATAGATATGTATGTGAGAAGCAGATACTCTCGGGGTCAGAATGAGTGAATGCCCTGAAACTAAATATCAACTACGCACCCCTGCGTGGAGTCCCAGGAGCCAGTAGACAGCAAGATGAAGTTGGGTCCCTCTGTCGCAAATGCGGTAGAGTCTGAAACACCAGCCCATGTACTGAGAAAATGTTCCAACAACTCCCTCCTTATAACACGCCGACACCACATGATCAAAGAAAAATTGATGAAGTTCCTTGAAAAAAAAGACTTCACCTGCTTCAAGGAGGTTTATTGCGTTGACACCGACGGATCCGTAAGATACACCGATATTGTCGCATTTACAAAAGTCGGAGGCACGGCTCTAGTCTTGGATCTGACGGTAAGATTTGAAAGTAATGACCTCGAACAGGAAGGTGGAGTGGAAAGGGAAATAAAGGAAGTATATGAAAAATCCCTTTCCTTATGGAAAAATTCTGCGAGACCTTGGGAGAGAGAGAGAGTTTACCGTGAGAGGCCTTTGGTTTGGATCTCGCAGAACAATACCAGATAGAACAAGGAGCTTCTTAGAAGGCCTAGGTGTTAGCATCGGGGATATTGCGATCTTGGCGGAAAATATTATTTTGGACTCCCTGGGGGATCATACATCATCACCTGCATGGAAATTAGCTCTAGATTATTCATTATTTTTTCTATTTATTTATTTTAGTAGGTGGACCTGTTGATTTGTGTGTTTTAACTTATTTATTCATTACATTATTTTATTATTATTAATTTATTTATCGTTTTTGTTTGACTTATGTATCCAATGTAGTATTTCTTTTAACCAATTTTTTTATTATATTTTCCTTTAAATCTATGTATTAGTTTTGTTTTGGTAAAATGTATTTATTTGTTTGTTTTACTGTAAACTGATCTACTGCTATGACTAGTATTTCTCTGGTTTGTTTTCACATCACTGTCTAGTGGTGAATTTGTTTAGCGGCTCACTGGGGAGGATCTGAGAGAGAGAATTTAGGAGAGTGAATTTGTTGATAAAATGAAACAAAAATTGTGAAATAGAAGGGACAAGACAGAGAAAGAAAAAAAGGAATAAACTGAAATATTTGTATTTAGTGTGTAGAATTGATTGTAAAGGAAAACTATGAGGAAAAATTTTTTTCTTTCGACTTTAATATATCATGTTAAAATATGTAATTTATATATGTCCGATCATGGATTGATTAGTATAGTAGCAACCCGATGTATTTAGGCAACATGAATGAATAAAGCGTTTCTCTCTCTCTCTCTCTCTCTCTCT
>NW_027110919.1:2701108-2717513 GCF_000696795.3 Halyomorpha halys | reverse complement strand
AATTTTTAGCAGTATCATTTAGAATTTGTGGTATTTGGCAAGTAATCTATTATACGTCAACTTCAATTTGATTTGAAGTGTCAGATAAAATGTGAAAAGAGAGGGTAATTATTTTATTAGTAATAATTATTAATCATTTACATTTTTAGGTGTTAATAACATGAACATGAACAATATGAGTATGAACATGAACAACAATAGTGGCAGCTTACTCCGAAATCAACAGCCTACTAGTTTCCCATTTGCTAGCTTTAAGTGAGCAAACACTGTCGGAACCATTTGCAAAGCTCAACTAGTTTATATACAGGCATCAACATTGTACATAACTCGATATCTTCCATTAATGATAAAGTGTAAATTAAAAAGAAAAATAATTTTAATTTTTTTTAAACTATGTATAGTAATAGTAAAGAATCAGATATATTCCGTTTGTTATTGTTGAAATTTTATTTTAATTTTTTAAAGATTAATTATTTTTATTTTTTTCTTGTTACGAATTCCCATTTATATGATTTTATTGAGGTTAACAGGGTTTTTGGAATTAGAAGAGTATTTATTCTAACAGAATATATTTCGTTGTTAAAGTTATTTATACTTTTTTTTTAATGTGTTTTTTTTAATTGTTGAATCATATTAATGCTTATTTCTCAGTCATTAATAATTTCTATAAAGCTTTACTAATTTGTGATAATTCGAGTATTATTAGAAGAAAAAAAAAGAAAAAACATTCCTATTTCATTTTCGATTGTTTATTTATTTCAATAAGATTTTTGAATTTTTATTTGTGAAATACTAGGAAAATATGTCTCAGGTCCACAAATAATTAAATGATAATCTCCGTTTTTTCAAATTTTACATTTTCCACATTCCATTATCATCACATTCTTTCCCTGTATTATAGGAAGAATGTATTTAGTTGCAAAATTGCTTGTAATATTAAAATAACAAAATCACATAAGGTACATTTTAAAAAAAATATGTTTTAGAGGTTATATAGACGATGAATATAATGCAATATTACTTCATAATGTGGGTTATTAGAATCAAGCAAATTGTATATGATGTTACCAAAACCAACTCTGAAACATATTGTTTCTTTGTTACATAATTATGTACAACATTGTGATAACATACTAGCAATAATTCATAAGTATTTACATTATTAATTATTGGTAATATTAATGAATAACAATCATCGTTTTAGGAATAATCATTCTTTATTAACATTTTTCATCTTGAATTTTAATTTTTTTGGTGTTAATTATCATTGTTTTAAAATAAATTGTCAATTATTTAGTTTGTTTGAATAATTATTGTTCTTGTAACATAACCATTACTTAACAGTATTGCAAAGTTCAATACAGTAAGTTTCTTTAAAGAAGAGAAAAGAAAAAATAAGTCTTTTATAATTTTTGACAAGAAAATATAAAGAAGTCTATCTTAATTAAATATAATAAACATCTTAATTTATGATAATTTACTATCTTCACTAATTATATTAAGGAAATTAATTTTGAATTTAATTATTAACACAAAAATAGCTCGATTATTTTTTAATCGTTTCTAAGATAATCTAACAATCAAAAATTGCTGTTTCAATAGTTTTCATTTTTTAGTAAATATTAATTAACAGTAAAAATGAAAGTCATGTTCTCAAAATTTAAAGAAAATCTTAAATTAAAGTAACAATTTTCTAGTAATAATAATTCGCTTAGAAAAAAAATAACCTCTTCTAAAAGTTGTAGAAATAAATTTTAATGATAATTATATACTTTTGTTGGAAATAACAAAAAATAAGGAGGATATTGGCTGTTGTTTTTTTCCTTTTGTTTTAAATTTTATTTTGATACATATCAATAATTTAAATAATCCATCCTAACTCTATTCCATATAAAATACATATTATGAAGTTAAAGCTTTTATATTAAGCTTTGAGTTGATCATTGTTACTGAGATTTATCAGATAATACTCATAACATTCTTTTTTAAAATGAATTAATGATCTTGCATTTTTATTGATTTTTTTTTTTTTTTTTCGATTTTTTTCCTTGGGAAATGCTTCATACTATTACTTTTTTATGTCTATGTTTCCAATTGATTTCAATCTGTAATGTGTATATATACATGTATTAATTATATATCATTATGTTTTATGAAAGTAAGTTGTAATTAGATTTGTTATAAATATATTTATGGAATTGGTTAAGGTTAAAAAATTTATTTTTATTAATTATTTTCAAAAGGGGTATGAATTATGTTTTATTCACTATCATCTTGAAATGCTAATTAATGTACATATTCCCTAAAAATACATCAATATATCTGAGAAATATTCGGTGTATTTAATAAAATTTTATAAAATCAGGTCAGATTTGGATTTTTAAAATTATTATCAACTTTTTTATTTAATCTTATATAACACTTGTAATATGTTTACAATTATTACAATAATATTTCCATGCTAATTACTGGTATGAAAATATTATTTATTGAAGTCTAAATTTATAACTTCTGAAACTTTTATCCTATCCTCTTGGTTTTTTATGGTGAATAAGTGTTCCCCATTACAGCGGAAAGTATTCATCTTTATGACTTGACAGAACTTATAAATCATTAAATTAATGGGGGCACCATCCAAAACAATTAAAGGTTTTCATAAAATGTATAAAAATCTTCCAATTTTTTTTTTCTTCAAATAATCAAGTGACAGTCAAAGACATGAGACATGAGTGGATGAATATACTGTGGGACATTTTTGAAAAATAAGATATTTCGAGGGTGCCTACCAATCAGAAAATTCAGGGGTGGTGCGGTATGGTTAGGAATTCACATTAAGTTTTGTGATAATCAGAAATGTGTTATATTAAATAATTATTTACACATTTTGAAATTCCTAATAAAAAATAATTTGTGAAAATTAAAAAACAAACTGATCAAGAAAGCTAAAATTATATTATTTATAAATATATATATATATTATTAGTATTATAATATTAAGATAAATGGTATAATTAATTACATTTTAAATACTCAATTTTTTTTAAATTTAAAGAAACACATACCTTAAGTGGAAATAAAATATATACCAAAATTTACACAGCATAATTTCTACAGCTTCATATTATGAATAGAAAAGTAGTTGAGGTATCCAGTATACATTGGCTTAATAGATTTTTCTTGTGAAGGTTGAGAATTTCGATCACCAAAGTTTGTAATATTTTTTCTGTAAAGAATATTTTAAACAAAACTTTCTACATAGCATGATTTTTTTTTCTAAACCTTTTTTATTTTTGTAGTTTTCAAAATTGGGTTGTTTAGTCTAAAGTAGGGATAAAAAAAATCATTAAATTCACTTAATCTAAGAATCATATGATCGTAAAATAATCATCCACATCCTTAATATTCATAATCATCTATAACATATTCGTCCACTCGTTTCTTTAATTGTGATAACAAAAGAAAGAAAAAAAAGTTAACCCACAATTATATAAGTGGCAAGGAGGATGAGTGCTATGCAATTTCTATCATTTATATTGTTTCTTTCTTTTTTTTTTTTTAATGAACATTGGTCTTCCAATAAATAATTGCTTTAATGTTTTTCAAATTTGATTTACTTGTTTTTGTTTTTTTAATCTATTCTGATATTATGAATAAATGTATCTTATGTAATGAAAGTGGGGAAAACCAAGCATGCTATAGTGGCCAGTTAGGTCACCACTTGAAAGAGTGACTGGCCAACAATAACTGAATATTGTTGAATACATTTAGGCAGGTTGGGCTGGCATAGCCATAATTTTAATTTACCCATTTGACTACTTGTCCTGACAATTGTTTATCAGCTCTAAGGAAACCATGAAATTGTTTTAATTCAAGACAAATTATATCCAATTGTACAAATTTGAAGATATAACTATATATTAATTAATCTTTATGAAGTGAATGAATCATTACTAACACCCCTTGTACTATTATTTGTAAATACTGCTTGTATATTTTAATTTTTGGCACTCGATTTTATATAGGTGGAGGTTAATTTCTAGATTAAATTTAAGCTACTAATTCATCACAATCATTTACTTAATAATGCATTTTTTTTTTTCTTTCTCATTTTAATGTATTTATTGTAACTTAAACAATTTAGGAAAAAATTGAATTAAGGGCAAGGGAGTTGTGTACAAATCATGCTTAATGTACATAAATATAAATATATAATACAAATATATATAATATGCATATATATATATATATATATTATTACTGCTCTGTATACCTAAGGTTTTTATAAGAAGCAGAATAGAAAATTAGTTTTACTAGAACAAAATTACTTCCAGGAAGTGTTGTTGAAGTTACTAATTATGTTATAATAAAAAAAAAGTAATGCATCTATATATATAAATGTTAAATGTGCCTTACAAGACTGGCAACAGTGGCATGAGGTTGTATCCTACAATAAATGCATTGGTTGTTATTACCTCTATTTTATTAGATAATGCATTAGGAACCTTTCAGTCAGAAGTAAGAGTGTTTTTTTTTTTTTTTTTCATTAAAATTAACCACAAACTTGCTTTCATATAAATAAACTATTTTGTAATTAACTTGGCAGAATATAGTAGAATTTCGCTTAATCAATACTCACCAAACATAAAATATATGAAACATATTAGAAAACACTAATTGTATAAAACAGTACAAAATAACTGAATAGGTTGCCGTTATTAAAAATGGAAAGGTCATTTATCACGGAATCAAATCATGTATCTGAAATTTTTATTTTAAATTATATTAGACTGGTCTAAGAAATTTAACTAGCATCATATATTAGTATACACATGACCTATGTATTCACTTCTCTATTACATTTTAATTTCTACCTAATATATCAATACTTTTCTTTTACTTTATACACTTCAGATTAACTGGTCATGTCTCAGTCCCAACCTAGGGCGGATAAGCTGGGTTCTACTATAGTAAATTAATCCAATCCATGGATTAATAATCCAAGGATGGTGTAAGTTCCTTCCATTCCTTATGATTGTATTATCGATACCTATCTGATTTTTTCCCACCATAGTCTCTTCTGATACTTTCTTGTATGACCTTTGTTTAATTGATTTTTTCTTGAATCAGCCTTTTGCAAATAACTTATTACACTTCTGTAAAATTCTTAATCACATTTTATGTACCTAATTACTTGACTAGTGACCAATAATTGTGATTAATTTTAATTTTTTTATTCTGATTTATTTTTTAAGAACTGTATTTAATTTTTCAAAAAGACATGCTGATGAATTTAGTTGTGTTTAAAATAGTAAGTTCAGTTTAATTTAATTTTTTTTTTAATTTCACAATTTAATATTTTTCCCAAACATTTTATTTGCTACACGGTTTTTATTAATTTCCTTATATCTTTGTATTGCTTATTCATTGAATTAATTACTCATTAAAATTAAAAATAAAATCACAAACAAATAGTATCTTATTTCTTATTAATTCACTGGTTTCTATGTGTTGTGTTAGAATCTGAAAGATGAAAACAAGAATTTAGGGATAAAAGTTATTATTCAGTTAAATGTATAAAAAAAAAATAATGAATATAACTTCACTTTAACCTGCTGGGTTGACTCACAACCAGATTGGAATAAGGGATGGATAAATAAATTTTAAAAATATTTCATAATTGAAATGACATTAGTATTGTAAAATAACTTTTATAGGAGCCTAGCAGAGAAACTTTATTTGAATCAATGTGGTGTAGCTTTGGTTTATTATGTTATAAATATGATCTAATAGCCTACATACAAGTTTTTGTAAAAAGATTTTTTGTTAGTGTTGTTTTGGTAAAATTCAATAATTTTGAAAGCAGCTGGTTTTTATATTCTTACTGCAACTTGATAAACTCTGTTATATAACAATACATCATTTCATATTATGTTGTTCCTCTCAGCTTGAAACTCAAGTCTCAGTCCACCTAAGCCATTCCTGGAGTTAACTGGCAGAAGTTAATTTATGTAGGAAAAGTAAGAAGAAGAAACTTTGATGGCCTTAGTTTTCAGATAGAACTTGCTTTTTGTTGTCTTGTGGTTGAAGTTATTAGTTACATTAGGCATTTTATGTGACCCCTCATTCCTGAGCACCTCAAAAAACTTAAATGAATAAGTAAACTTCTAGATTATTTATGTCTAAAGCAATTTTTATAGTACTTTAAAAAAAGTGGTAATTCTTCAGAATGGCTGCAAGGGTTACTCATCCCTCAAAATATTTTTTTTTTTTGGAATAACCAGAACAGAAACCTAATTAGAGAGGATTAAGAATACATAGTGGTGTGTTAAGTGCTAGATGAGTCCATATATTTCCTATGATATTAATGTAAAAAAAGAAATTTATTCAATTATTAGAAAGGAATTTTCTACATCATTGCAAACAAGAAATGTTAAGGGGGCCAAGGCAGGACCCTTCCTGTAGCAAAAAGAGTTAGTTCAAACTTGAACTGTCTTTCACTTGAAGTGTTGCATACTGTTATTTATAATCTCAGGAAGTTACACGAAGAATTGCAGACTTTCTAGAGATGTTTCATTCCAAATTTTAGCCCGAAAATGATTTTTTTTTGTTTTAATCACCCATGTATTTGTTTCCAAAAAAATAATATCTGACACTCAAGACAGTGATTATTTTTTTGAGAAAGTAATCCAAATGACACCATTTCTGGTATAATTAAAAATTAATTAATTCAATACTGCAAAAATGTAATCATTTTACTATTTTTGAAGAAAGATTACGAGAATCTTTTTGAACAAATACTTTTCTCTATTTAGGTCCTCTCTATGTATTGGGTCCCTCCATCAATAATGGGTTTACTGAATTTTTCGGAATGTAGGTATAAATAACGCTGTTATTTAATGTCACTGTTTATAGTCGATCCAATAGAACTACAAACTGTAACTCTTGTGACGAATCAACGGAAAGAATGAATATTGACCAACTAAATGTACATAACGCTGGTCTGGAAGAACAATGACGCCACTGTAAACTGTTTCCGATATTAACTTCATTGTGTTGGCGGGCTCAAAAATAGATTTATTAGATGTTTGTTAATTGACATAACTGTACTTTAGTAGTCTTTTTTTGAGCCCGTCAACACAACAAAATCAATTTTACTGTTCTGTAAGGAGCCAACGTATGTCGACTTGCCAACCATAAGCTTAAACTGATTCATAAAAGGATGCTACATATCATGTCGGGGTCACCAATTTTCGAGGTGGTTGTATAAGATCTGATTCCAATTTATAATACTATGCACTATTGACCAGAAGGCCTCAATATCGGTAAGGTAGGTGATTAGACAGGATGAGACATACGGGTGCTAGCTGTAAATTCTCGAAGGATGGTTACCTTGTCCTACGGGGTACTATTCCTATAGGTACGATGGAGGAATGCAAGCCTGGAGTGTAGCCGGCCGCCGGTTCATGCAGGAAGTTAACTTCGTTCTACTGGGTGCTATTCATGTAGACATGAAGGAGGCATGTAGGTCCGGTGGGTCCTACGAAAGGATAAAATGTAGAGGAAAGAGGTGACAGGGAACTGGCGTGAAATAAGACTCTTTATTAACACAACCACCTTGGCAGTTGTTTTGTTCTTTTTTAATTGCTAAATTTAAGATCGCTCGCGTGCTCTATAATAATATGTTAAGTGTGAAAAATGTCGGGATATAAATGATGGAAATGCAAATATAGATGGAATATTCTGAAAACTCAACGTAGCCGGGAATGGAAGAAAATAAAGTAGAAATGGAGATGGTACAATTTTTTTCATAAAACTCAGTTTGGTTTGAAAGCACACTATACTCGTTTTGACACGAGTCAGTATGAACTGGCGGGTCCAGAATTTTGTTCGGAGTTTTATCAATCATTCTCATTATGTGGTTTAATAGCATAACTTAATAACTTAGACCTTATGAACATCCTGATATAAAAATAAAGTTGAGCATTGGTCTGAAGCCTCCATACGTTTGATGTACTATCAAACTTGCCAATTACAGTTCATACTTAATAAACATATCTTTTCGATGCTTGATGTAAAGTCAGTAACTGAAATATTATTAATTATAAAATTAGTTTAGAATCTTAAGTCTATTATTTTATAATCTAAGTTACTTGATTGAAGTAAGATATTATTAAATAAAAATTAATTTCTAAAGCTGAATAATTAGATTAACTAATATCTTAAGCATAGTTGAGGGTGCGATCAAATAATAAAACCTAGAGTAAATTTGTGATTACTTTAATAAATTTCCCTCTGTTGTGATAGCACTCCCTATCATCGTCTCCTGTAATAAATACACGGCCAACAATGCCTACCATCATAGAAACAATTAATTGGACTTGGACAGTTGACCTATCAAAGTGCAGTAACAGATTTTTAGGAGTGAAACAAAGTTCATATTAGTTATTAGCACAAGAAGAAACGCTTAATTACGAATTTTTGAAGAAAAAAAAAAAACTTTTTTTGGCCCAAAATATCCGTTAGACAGTATATTGAAAAATAAAAAAAAAACATAGAAATAACTTCAATATGACTCAACCAATCTTCACGAAACAGTGTTAAGGGCTGTTAGCTCTGCAACAAAGGGCACAGACCGGATTCTAATTAAACAAATTAGAACAGGAGATATAAAATAAAATGTTTGAAAAGTTTTTCTTTATTTAAAACTAATATTTCGACCTTATAAGTTAGTATTAAATTAAATCTAAATTTTCCTAATGTAGGTTAAAAGATCAGACATACAGCTTTCCAACGGTTGTATTAACGTTGGAATTGGATAAACTGTAGAAAAGTTATGAGCGATTATATCAACAATGGTCAGCAAAAGAAAAAACTTCCAGATGAACCAAGACGAGATATACTTCTAATTTTTAATTTCTTTGAAAAATGGTATTTAAAAGTTTCAGACCACGATATAAACGAAAACGTTTTCCTTTTTTATAAAACAATTGTTTCTTTACCTACTTTACTCCTCATTATGGTTTTTTTTATTTTTTAGTGAAAAAAATCATTAAATAGAATCAGTAATATTTATTTCTTATTCTTCAGAAAGAGACAGTATCCTATAACCTTTCTTTAAAACTTCTGACAATTCCCAACTTTATTTGTTCCTAGCCTTCCCCAACAACTCAAATTGGGAGAGTAAAAAAATGAAAGGTGTGAGCCACGGTTAACTATTTCTCATGATTGTGAAATGAGTGAGCTATATCTGGTTTGCTCGAGCCCCTTCTCAAAGGCAGAGACTGTTTCAACGGTTCCGAGCTTGATATTCGGTCCCTTGGAACAGATATCTAAACAGTCAGAGAAATGGACCTGGCCTCCATGGAACGCCAAAACGGTACAGCGCATGCTCCTGACTGTCCCACCGGTTCTCGGAACAAACCTTTTAGTTTCGACCGATAAAATCTTATTTTATTCAAGAAAAAAAATTGGTCACTTTTCAAAAAATTAGAAACATATTTATAGTTGCAATAAATTCAAATAGGTCATTAAATTAATATTCTTCGCTAGAAGTTTTTAATTTTGAAAATTCTTTTAATGTTGTACTAGCTTCTTAGTTGCTCTTTGGTAGAGTGACTATTGTTGATTGAGAAAAGGTTATAATTTTGTTTTACCAGTCATTTAAAGCTTTCCTAAGTATTAACGATGGTTAGTTTTTAGTTTCATATATTTTATATTAATTGTTAAGTTGCTTGAATGTGAATTATTTTATCAAGTTAAAATATTTCTTAACATCCCCAATTAACATGCATAATACTATTTTTTCATTATAATATTGATAATACCCAGGAATTGATTAAAAAAAAATTGAAGTTAATATTGTAGAAATATAGGGCCTCTGTCCTTATCATTTTTTTTTTCAATCCCCTTTGAGAGTAGATTGATTTCAGTTAAAACACCTTGGAGTATGTAATAGTATTGGTGGCTTCTATAATTTTATATATTCAAGGGCTTGGTCATTTTTTCTGATATTGTTTATGTTGAATATCAGTTATCACAATTCAAGCTTCGTCATACTCATTGGTATCAAATTTATCTTAGTACATTATTATTATTCTGAGTTCTGATTTATATTTGTTTTGATAGCTGAAATGAAAGTTGTATTTTTAAATTTTATTGCCTCTTTAAAGGAGTCTAGTTATCATGATTGAGATGATTTAACACATGATTTCTCATTAAATGTATTTTTCTGTTCTCTAGTCAATCTTAGCGTATAATGGAAGTGCTGTAATAGCAATGAAGGGGAAAGATTGTGTTGCTATTGCTTCAGACTTGAGGTTCGGAATACAAGGACAGACTGTTTCAACTAATTTTGAAGTGAGACTTATTGATTTAATGTTTTACATTTAAGTTTACTCTCATATTAATTTGTTTTGTTTATTTTAGAAAGTTTTTGAAATGGGTCCTCATTTATACATTGGACTTCCTGGGTTAACTACTGATACATTTACAGTTCTAAATAAACTTAAATTTAGGAAAAATATGTTTGAGTTGAAAGAGGATAGGAAAATAGCTCCAGATGTGTTTCTTTCAATGGTCTCAAATCTATTGTATGAAAGAAGGTAAGTTTTATGAACTACAGTATTAACCTGCATATTTACTGATTATTATCTCTATGTTATCAGTTTCCTCCTCCTCTATCTACCTTACCTTTTCAAATAGTATATTTCAATTTTTCTACCAGGTTTGGACCATTTTTTGTTGAGCCGATAATTGCTGGTTTAAAACCAAAAACTATGGAGCCTTTTATAGCATCAATGGATTTACTCGGTTGCCCTAACAAACCAGAAGATTTTGTTGTGGCAGGAACAGCCTCTGAACAACTCTACGGAATGTGTGAAGCACTTTGGGAACCAGATCTTGGTCCTGAAGACTTATTTGAAACTATTTCTCAAGCGCTTGTCAATGCTTGTGACAGAGATGCACTTTCTGGTTGGGGAGCTTCTGTGTATATAATGTAAGTTTTTTTTTTTAAAGAAACGGGTTTAGTACATAAAGTTTTTGTTATTGAATAAATAAATCAAATGTAAATTTTCAAGTTATTCAGCAACGCCGTCTATCCTGTATCTTAATGTATTAATGTGCCTCCTTGCTACCAGAGGTTGGAAAGTTCTTTATTTATATTAGGAATAAATTATTTGTTCTCAGATTTTCACTGAATGTTTTGTTTTAGACATCAAGGAATACGAAATTTGGATCCATGTCACTCTTTAGTTAAATTTGTGTTTGAGCATAATCAATCAAACCCTTAATCAAATTTTGATGACTTTTTCAGGGATTGTGTGGGTACCTAGTTGGACCCATTTCCATTTTCTTGGATTCTCTCCTCTACTTTTGCATATGCATGTGTAAACATATTCTCCTTGTCACAACTATATTTCGAAAGTAGCTCGTCCAATTTGGCAAACGTTGGGTATTGGTGTATAATGGGTCTAGTATGAATTTTATCAACAGCTTTTTCTGTAGATATTCTTCTCAAATGACAAATTATTAATCCTGGAATGTAGGTAATTATCTACCTAATAGAAATTTCCAGATAAAAGAATAGTTTACATAAAATACAATTTTCACAGAAAAATAAGAGGATTTAAAACAAAATAATAAAAAAAAAAAAGATATAAACGTTCTGGAAGCTAAACTGATCTTTTTGCTTGGCTGACATTTTGCAACATGAGTTAATTTGAAATTGAGGGGCAAAAATTATATCCAGGCCATTTATGATTTTGAAGATAAGAAAAATTTTAAGTTGTAGTAAAAAACTGAAATTTTTCTTTTGGCATTCAACTAATTCTTATGTAGAGTATTCATGAAATTTTATATTTTATATCCCTATCCTGTCCAGGCACAAATTTCCAACTTAGGATTTTCTTGAAAGGTAGATTTCTTGTATAGAAATCACTAAGCCAGTTTTTTTTTTACCATAAGTCCGAAAACGTTTACATTTTTAAAAATAAGTGTTTTCATTATTTGAACAGAGATGTTACGGTATTAAAATGTAAATGTTTGTTCTGAGGATTGTCTTGTTAATAGCTGCATTTTTCTAGTTTTTTTTTTTTTTTTTTTTTTATTCCTTTTCCAAATCAACTGCCTACCCGAAGGAAAAAAGATGCAGTTATTCAACAATGAGATAAAATCATGACTGTCATTGCTGCTTACTTAATTGTTTTCTTCATAAAGAAAATAACTAGTTTTGATAGCAATTGAATTTCAACTCAAGACTGTATCCCTAATCCTTTACATCTTGATCAGAATACTTTTCAATTCCTCAAAACCACCCCTTTCAGTAAATATGAGCTATAATAGGGCTTTTATTGAAATAGAAAATTTTCACAAAGTTAACATTAGTACAGGAAACATGTTTGTTGGGGATCTAACATCTTGTTGCTAAGGTCTTGAAATATTTGATTTGGGATAATATAAGTCCAATTTCTGCATTGTCAAATGAAGGTTAGCATTTCTATTCAAGTTAGGTAAGAATGAACATTTCTGGACAGACTTATTAGTTGTTTAGTTACCTATCTGTTGAATACTAATTTTGTTTCTATTTTTGCTAAGCCATTATTCTTTATCTTTATTTAAAGGTCTTATAAAGATAATTTGTTTTTAGTTATTTAACTTATTTGTTTGTTTATTTTTGTTTACAGAGAGAAAGACAAAGTAACACACAGAAGAATTAAAACAAGAATGGACTAACTTTAATTCTGTATTTTGTGGGAAAAACAAAAAAATTACACTTTTTATAAAAATAAATAGATAAGAGTTTTTCATTAGCCTCTTTTAATACCCTTTTTCATTTTTTACTTTTTAAATCCTCTAGTGAGTCTTATTTACCAAAAAATAATTCAAGTTTGATTAACTTGACCTTAGTCACATTTACCTTTAAGCTAGAAAGTTTGTGGACCACTGTTTAAGGTGTTAGACATGTGCTGGAAGCACTTAAGGTTTCTAGTACTTAACTGCTATTTAATATTATAATTTTCATAAATTAGAACATTAATAATATATTGCTTAGGATGCTTGTACCTTTAACAATAAATCAATGAAAAAATCAAACAAACTTTTAAACTTTTTTTAATTGATTGAAATAATAATCAACTATAGAATTAGTCCACCTAAGTGGAAGGGAGTAAAAAAGCTATGCATTAAAAATACAATCATGGAAATCAGAATAAATTTACTATTCCTTCATAAGTTGAATTTTCCATGACAATCAATTGTGTTCTTATTTTAAAAAAAAACAATAATGAGTCCAATGGATGATGTCACTTTTATCACATCAGTTAATAGATTCATTTTTTGACTGGTGAAAAGAATAAGGAAGAAAACAGAACCCAACAAAAGCAATAATGAGCACTAAAGAACCACAACATTACTACTCAAACCTATAAGTTCAGAAATCTGAAAAGTATTGAATAATAAATAGCAAGAAAGGGGACCTATAAAGAGAGACACTAAGAATATAAAGAGTAGGTAAACGAGTTGAGTTGAATGTTTAAAAAACATTTTTTAATACAACATACAATAAGTTCATTCCCACTAACTTCACAAACAATACAATTAAAAGTTCTCTCTTTTAGATAAATTACAATGTAACAATAATTTTCCTATAAGAAAAAACTTTTAATTGTATTTCTCGTTAAGTTAGTTATAATGTACTTAGCTCCACTGTGAAGTAAGCCATCAATATATAAAGAACAGATAATTTTCAGTTACTGATTTATTAATCATTTATCTCAACAGTAATGCCTTTGAGGAGCGTATTAGGAATAATGAATAGCTTCTGCCTGATTTATAAGTTATATCAATAGAGAATTTATGGTTCAACTTTTAATTTATTATAATGACTTACAAACTTTGGGATGCATAAATCAACAATAAATAATACAATATGTTGAAAATAAGGAGAGGAAAAGAGAGGGTGATTAAAATCGTTCGTAAGATGAGACTATCCACGAGAGCAAGATAACGTTTTAACATACCATATTAATTTTGCTAATACATAAATATAAAATATTTTTAGATTTAATTAGAAATCCATTGAATATAATTAAAAGTAATTTTATAATATATAAACAATATTAAGCAAAAATCTTTTCCTCTCTTCTCTTTTTTGCAACAACAACAGTTCCAGGTTTATGCTGAGCATCAGGGTGGTTCAGAAGTTCTGGAGGGCACACAGACACTGGTGAAGCAAGTATTACTTGTTTCAAATCATAAAAGAGAGCCGAATCGTCCTTCGTAAGGAAACTGATAGCAACACCAGTCTTACCAGCTCTTCCAGTACGACCGATTCTGTGTGTATAATCTACAAACATAAAAGAATACATTAGATGATTTTAGAGAAATAACCAAATACTGAGAAACATATATTTTTTAAATACATTACCTTCAATAGATTTAGCCATGTCGTAATTTATAACCAAGGAAACATCCTTGATATCGATACCACGCCCAGCAACATCAGTAGCTACGAGCATATCCTTTGTACCAGATTTCAAGCTGGCCAATGCATATTCTCTCTGTTCTTGACCTTTACCACCATGCAATGTACAAGCATTGTACTAAAAAATTTTAAAAAAATATCATTTAGTGCATATAAACATAGATTGAATTTTAAATATTTTAGCTTACATTGAAAAGAGCTCATATAAATATTTGGAAAAATTTTCAGAAAGGTGAAAGAAATAAGAGAATCCTTAAAATTCAGGAAAATGAAAATAGTCAATATGAGTTAATAATAACAATCATTAAACTGTTTTAAATGATTTGAATGTTAAGTGTTATTTATATATTTTGTTTTAATTGAAGAAATAAATACTTAGTAATAAAATACATTCCTTAATAACAGAATTTTCTAATGTAAATGGCAACCATCCAGCCCTTTTTTTACCACAGTTGGCAGGGGGATAGTAATATTAATTACACGTGATCCCATGAATGATTAACCTTATATTAACTAAATCATCAAATTTACTAACCCCAAGTTTTTCCAACCCTTTGGCAAGTACATCGGCACCTTTCTTTTGATTGACGAATATAATGACTGGAGGTTCTACACCTCTGCTCAATATTTCCATCAACTTCTTTCTCTTGTCTTGTTCTGACATGATGTATACTATTTGTTCCGTCCTCTCAGTTGGCTTACCAGCGGAACCAATGTAGACGACTGCAGGGCGTCTCAAGTATGTTCTAGCAAGCCTTTCTACAGCCGGTGGCATTGTAGCCGTAAACATCACAGTCTAAAACATAAAATAAAAATTATAACATTTCTTATTAAAATTTCAAATGAGTAACTCAGATCACCACCCAAAAATGATTCTCAATGAACTTTTTACTTTATATCAAAGTAAAATGGAAGTGATTGAAACCTGTAGGAAATAATGATAAGTCAAAAGTTTTAAAATTGGTAAAAATATAACAGGGATGCCGGATGTAAGCCCTATACATTTATCCAGCCCACAAAATTTATCACACTTTTACAAAATATATTAAAATTAAATTAAACAGTTTGTCAATGATTCTCGGTCATCTTAAAATTTCTACATGATGAAAGAATCATCTAGATCTATTAATGTTAAGAGATAGTGACAAATTTCATTACTGATTACCTACCTGCCTAAATTTCTTCTTTGTGTTATAATTTGCCAGGAGTTTAGTTTCATCTTCAGCATCCTCATTGTCAGGTTTTAAGTTTGTGACTGGCATGTAATCAAGAATCTTCTGCACATCTGAAAATAGAGAATAATTCTCAATAAACCTTTTTAACTTCGTATCTAAGTGAAATGGAAGTGATGGAAACCTGTAGGTTACAATGACCAGCCAAAAGTTTTAAAATAGGTAGATATATAAGAGGTGGCCAACCTGGAGCCTGCAGGCTTCATGCCCCACCTTGTACATTTTCTGGTCCACAAAATCCTCAGACTTTTGTGAAGTATATTTATTTTATTTATTTCAAAGTAGGTGAAAACCAATGAATTACAAAAATACACTATTTGAGCATCCATATACTCAAAAATTAACTGTCGAAATTAAGATAAAAACTTAACTTTGATTTTAAATTAATATTCTTTAGAATGTATAACAGATATTACCTGTTTTATTTATGAGTTTAGAGTAATAACTCGCTATCTTTCCATTTTTAGCTTCAAAAAATGTCTATAGTGGGAAATAAATCTAATACAGGGATATCTAATTTTATATACAGCCCACAGAGTTATGAGGCATTTCCAAAGTGGCCCTCAAGATCATTTGGGTTAGCCACCCCTGATATATAAGCATATGAAATGATGTTACATAATCAACCCTCAAATACTAAACCACTATGTATGTAAGGCATCTTTCAGTACATATATATATATATATATAT
>NW_027110919.1:2686792-2693828 GCF_000696795.3 Halyomorpha halys | reverse complement strand
CACACACACCCCACTTTGTAGAACTTCATCAGAGCTGTTCAAAGTAGGGCGAAAAGTCGGAAAACATAGTTGTTAATTATTCTTGTTTCTCTTTTGACCGCATCTTCTTCAATATTACCACTAACAAATATTTCAAGTAACTCGTAACAGAATTACAAATTTAATGGAATGACAAAACTTATGTTACATCATGATCATTCAAAAGATTAAAATGAAAATTTTAGAAGAAAACAAACTTAACCAGGTAAAGGAATAATACCGAAAATGCACGAAATAACTTTAAAAGTATATTGTTATTATACCTTGCTTTTGGCAGCTTCTTCAGCTTTTTTCTTGGCCAAAAGTTCTTCTAAAGAAAGAGGTTCCTTTTTGGTATTCACTATTTCCTCCACTTCTTCCTCTTCTTTTTTACCTTCATCTTTTTTAATATCAGTTTTGATTGCTGGAGGCCTAAAATCATCATCAATAATTGAATCAAAACTCTTTAAAAATTAAAAAGGAATTATATATATGGAGTTACAACTTACGGTGATTTTTCAGTCTTTTTTACTTTATCCCTTTCTCTTTCCTTGTCCTTTTCACGTTCACGACTTTTGCTTCTTGAACGAGACCGATCCTTAATTTTATCTCTCTTCCTTTCTTTAGATCTGCTTCGGGACCTCCTCCTTTCTCTTCGATCCCTATCTCTGCTACGACTTCTACGACCACTTTTTCGCTCAAGACCCATCTAAAATTTAACTAAGCATTATATACGTCCTTATACACTTCAACTAAAGTTACATTTGTAGTAGAGCTGCAGATAGTGGTGACAAAAAAAGGAAAAAAAAAATGGGGGGATCAAGGAGTTGGAGCATTTATAGAGAAGCTTTGATAATAGCAGTTCACATTTAGGCAACGCCTAAATTCTTTCCAAGCAGTCATTGTTTGAATCCAAGGTAAGTAGATGAAAGAACAATTTTTTACATATTTTTTTTTTTTATAATTAAACAGTCCTTTAAAATAAAAATAATTTTTTCAATTGATTCTTTTTTCATAACTAAAATTATACATTTCAGCTGATCAACATTGGGTGAAGAGAAAGAATAGTTTAATTAGTTTTCAAGAGTAAGACATTACTGAATGTGATTTGGAAATAATATCATCCAAGGATGAGTGGAGGATTATAGGAAAAACATTAGATGCATAGCCAAAATTGATAAAGATCTTTGTTCAATTTATGTGCGAATTGTACAATATTGTTATTGGTTTAAAAGATAGTCTAATCATTCAAATTTAGGAATCTAATAATTGTCCTAAGCACAATATTAATTTAATAGGACGAGTCTTTAACCGAGCAAACAAGGTAATTAAAATAGGGGATGATTTCCAAAACTTTAAATTCTATATCTTAAACAGGAGTAACATAGGAAAAACATAAATGGAGCAAGGTCATTAGTTTGAGCAAAACAATAGAAGAAAACATTAGCAAGTTTAACATTTATTCTGTTCAACAAGAAGCTTAACATGATCACTTCTTCGAAAACTCAAAATAATTTCTTAATCAGGGATAAGTCAACAGAAAAACAAAACTATACAAGTTTTTTTTTTTATTATCAGCCAAACTATATTGTCACTTTATTGTGGACCAGATTTTTACGTAGGAACCTGGTAGTTTACCATGGATGCTCTATATCAGATGATGGCTTACATGGTATGATCGAAATGTTGGTTTATAAATTAACCCCTTGGTTACATTTAACAACTGAAGCTCCTCGTGTACATGTTTTGCTTAAGTTACGGATGATGACTCTAATTTAAAATTCTCCTACTTCTGAAATTCTAATATACCTTAAATTCAAAATATTTAATTTCGAGAAATCAATGAGATCACTGATCACTAAATCAATGTAATCCACTCCCTCCCTCCAGAAAATAATAATTAATCTTTAAAAATAAATAAAAGCTGTTTTTTAAATCACATAACTAATGAAATTAACACTGATTAACAATTATTAATTAAATACTAGTATCAATTATTTAACACAGGAAAACAAAATTTGGAAAAATTATTTCATGTCATTATAAAAGTGAACACAATTATTTTTAAATAAAAAATATATAGATTTATGATACATAGCTCATGTTATTAATACAACAAATTCAAATCCACCCCAAACATAAGAATTTTTAAAATAAACACACAGGGAGTTAATACCAACGCTTGAATATGAATATTTTGCTGTCTAACGTTGGTCGACCTCCAACTAAGAAATATATACCTATATTTATTAAATTACCTGTATTTATCATAAATTACACAGAAAAGTTATTACTCAGAATATATCAAAATTATAAACAATCAAGATTGTTCTAATTTTATTTCTTCCATTAGGCTGTATACTTCAGTCATCTGTAGAAAGGGTAGGTTAGAAAATAGCTGTTAGGCTGCATCAAGACTTTACTACGTTGTAATGAGGATGTCAAACTACTTGTTAAATAACCTTCAAGCAGAGAAATGCAAAACAATTTTGAACGATGAACCTCAGAAAAAAATTATATTTTTTAATCAGAAACTTGTAGAAAATGACTTTATCTAACATAGGTACATATTTTCAAAAGGGAGTAAATAAAATTGAAAACCAAAACAGGTTTTATAAACTGTCATGGTTAATATGGTACATTGGTTCAGCTAAGCACAAAGGACTGCACAGCAGTACCATAAATTAGAGTCCAGGGTAACAGCAAATGACAAACCATAAAATAATTTATAAAGGGCCTTATAAAGGGGCTTTATAATGTTAATTTATAAGGCTTTATTAAGATATGCAAATCCTAAAACAACATTAATTATTGTAATGTCACTAACTCTGTAATACTTTATAATGGTATAAACTTTATACATAATTATTAAAGAAAAAATAGAATAATGATACATGGGAAATGATGATTTTAATAACCATTCACCCCTTAATAGTTTATAAACCTTATTGAAATAGAAAGAATTGTAAATTTTGTTTACAAACCTTATTAAAAAAACAACACTGTAACCTCCTCGTAACCTTCAATTACAACATTGAATGTAAATTGTAATGCAATAATAAAATAATTTTTAGATTAAAATTATATTTATCGATTAATAAAAACATTGAATAATTTCAGAAGCATAAACAGAATACAAAATTGTTCAATATACAATTGATGTCATAAGATTCAGAAGACCTTCTGTTATATTTTTCTATGAAATATAATGTATAAAATTAGAAATTAAATTTATTGCTATATGTAATAAAGAATAAAGTAATTTCTAATGATAATTTCGTTCATATTACAACATACATATATTATAACAAAAATAAAATATGTATTTGAAATTATTTCATTCATCCATAGTTGGCAGCACTAGGTATTCCTTCAATGTCGACACGCTGTAAACGTTCCTTACTATAGAATGGCTCCTGTAAGTAGAATTGTTGGATATTTACTTAATTCGTAATTCTTTTTTGGTTTGAAATATTTCTACTGCTAATATTTCGATTTTTGTCGAAACGATTTCTTTTACTAATGAATATCATATAAATGAATGTCTTTGCTTATTTTAAGACATGTTTGCTACATTAAAATAAGAATGGTTTTGCTGTGATTCTAATCTTGTAAAGATAAGTTTTTATAAATCTTTTGAAGTTATTACTTGATACTAAAAATTAAGGATGCTTGAGATAAAATTGGATGATTTTGTCACATGTAGGGTACAGGTTATGTGGGGTGTATTTCTACTATCTTTATTTGTGTGGTTTCTAATCATACCAACATGCTATTAACTAAATCTCTCTAATTTCATGTTTGTCATCTGTTTAATGTAATTTACTTATGTTCATGTTTTCAGGCTAAGAAACCAGCACCAGCCTCTAAGAAGGTGCCGACAACCACTGTTACAAGTGGTAAAGCTGGCAAAGCAACTGCAACTGCTACAAAGGCAGCTCCAGCACCAGCTGCCAAAGCAGCTGCAGCCAAGTCAGCAGCCCCCAGTTCTGCTAAGCCAGCATCAGCTAAGCAACCTGCCCCAGCTCCTAAAGCGGCACAGCCTAAGGCCCAAGCCAAGCCTGCTGCTCAACAACAAAAATCCACTAAACCACAACAGCAAACAAAAGCTGCCGCTACAGCAAAAGCTCAAGCCAAGCCCGCAGCTCAGGCAAAGCCTGCTGCTCCGGCTGCAGCTCCTAAACAACCGGCTGCTCCAGCGGCAGCTGGAACCCAACCTGCCCCAGCAGCACCCAAGAAAGCTCCATCAGGTGCCGTGAAGAAAGCAACAACTGCCCCTAAGAAAAGCCAGAATTTACAGAAAAAGTCCCATCAAGGTGTTAGAAAACAAGTGTTAAAAGGAAAAGGACAAAAAAAGAAAAAAGTCTCATTAAAGTTTATAATTGACTGTACTCATCCATATGAGGACAAAATTATGGATGTCGCCAACTTCGTAAGCTAACTTTTTTTTTCTCATTTATTTTATGATTTAGTTTTTGTTTATGCTTCATGCATAAAAAAGGCATGCTTATGTTTTTCATGTAAGTTAATTTATTTCATAGTGGGTTCAATAATTTTTGTTTACATGGTGTTTAAATGTTGTACTTCTTGTTCTAAATATAATTATAAACAGTACTGGTAATTTAATTGTAATTAATCAATACTTGTCTGGGACTATTTTTTAACTGTCATTTTTGTTTTATTGGTTTTTACAATATATGCTGTGATAAAGAACTTTCTAAATTTATGAATCAGAAAACCATAGGGAAAAATAAATCAAAATTCTGTTACCCAATTAATTGTTTTGTTGTATGGACTACATGAATTAATGTCAAATCTTCTACTGAATTCTTTTAATATTTTTATAATTCTTTATTTATTTCAATATAGTATCTGTGCTTTGTGTTCTAAAGGCTTAAGTCATTTCTGCTAATTTTGGCCAGCATTCTTTGAAACTAAGAATTCTTGTATCATAAAATTCATATTTATTCCACTTAATTATTCATATTGATTAAGTTCTTTTTAGCAGAAAGTTCATAAACTAAATTTATTTGTTAGTAGAATCATGTTCATGAAATTTTTTAAATCATTTATCTGATTTTAATTGTTTTTCTTGTTATAGGAAAAATATATTCAGGAGAGGTTTAAAGTTAATGGTAAAACCAACAACTTAGGCAATAATGTTACCTTAGAAAGGAACAAAATGAAGATTACTGTTACTTCAGATGTTCATTTCCCCAAGAGGTATAAAATTAATTAAACTATGAGGCATTTATAATGTTTAAACAGTTTTATTTCAAAAGATATTTTGCTAAGTGCTCAATTTTAACGTTCCTATTGTTCTAATATAAAGATAGGTACTAAGATAGCAATGGTTGTGTTGTCTTATGAAGAGCCATACATTTATTCGAATGTTTTAATTTAATGTATTTTCACTAGTATATTTCATAAGATTATAAGAAGACATTTAGTTAGAACAACTAAATTAATTGTTTATAATTTCTGTAATAAAGTTCAACTGTTACAAAACTGAATTATAAAATTATATTTATAAACAAAAATTATTATAATATCTCGAGACAATCTTCGGTTGAAATTTTGAAATCTGGCTTGAAATAAGTTGAAGCTAGTTACAGAAATTCTATAAAATGTTGATTGATCAGCTGTGAATGATGTTTCTTCATAAACTTAATTGTTGAGTATAAAGGTTCATAATGATATGTTCTACAACAAATAGAAAACAGATAATAAGCAGCTTCCTTAAGTTTGTATATTCTCATCGTAAATTCAACTATAGAGGAAGCTTTTGTTATGGCTGATCCTCATCTTTCATTTTTGTTAACTTCAAATTTTCCTGATTTTTTTTTTCCCAACAAGTATTATTTCATCTATTGGACTGATATTCAGTAATGTCTCAAATAAATGGGTTGATAAAGTCTGCATAGGTAAATTTTAAACGCACATGTAATTGAAAAAGGGTTCAGGGATTAATCTTAAATTTTAATGCGAGCCAGCCGCTCTAGACTTAACTAAGGACTGTGTTTGGCCTCTTGTTTTATCGTCTAAAGAGCTAAAATTGTTCAAGTGTCTTCTTTATCCTGTATTTTCAGTTTCCTATTATTATTTTTTAATATCTACTGTTGTTCACTTTATCATTTTTTTATTTATGCTTATCAACTATATTAAGATTCTATGTGTGAGATATCACTATGACTATCTTTTAAGTTCCGGAACCTTGTGAATCTTGAAGTTATTTTTATGTATTCAATTAATTATTGAGGTTATATATTTACTCTTTACTTCATTTAGGGAGACTTACTAACACTTATCATTTTTAGGTACTTGAAATATTTGACTAAGAGGTACCTTAAGAAGAACAATCTGAGGGATTGGCTCAGGGTAGTATCCAGTTCTAAAGACACTTATGAACTGAGGTACTTCCAGGTATGTGATCATTACAAGTATATTTTTTTCTGTTTATTTTTATCAAGAGTATTCATTCATTCATTTTTTTTTTATACTTGCAGTTTAACAGCCAGGATGATGATGATGAAGAGGACAATGATTAATTTTAACAAAAATGAACTCTTTTATGATGTTTAATAAAAATAATCTATTAAATTTTGTTTCTTTTTTTAATTTGTTATTTCACTATCCAATTTAATGCAAGAACTAATTTTGTAAACAAATATGTTGGCTACATCTATGATCGCAACTGGCAATTCAATCAGGTAGTTAACTATGTTAATATTTTCTTCAAAAGAATATTAAATGCACTATTTTCAGATTGCATTTGCATTTAAGAACTGTAAATACTCTCCTTTTCTACTAAGTCCCCTTTAATATTTATTTAATTAGCTATGCTAATTTGTGTTTGTCACTGAAAACAATTTTATTTACAAATACTGTCAATCACTAGTTTTTCAAAATATATATTGTCATAGTAGGTGCAAGTTGACATATCATTTTTGTCTACTTGCCAGGTGAGTAAAAAACTATTTTTGTTGTTTTCTTTTAAAAAATAGATATATAAAACAAT
>NW_027110919.1:2682982-2686742 GCF_000696795.3 Halyomorpha halys | reverse complement strand
TTTTTTATTGGTTTGGCTATAGCAAAATTTTGTTTAATGAGTTTAAAGTTATGAAATTAATAAGTTCTTATGCAAGGAAATTTACTGAAAAATCAGATGATTAAAAATAGATGTGTGTGATCTTAAGAGCCACAACTACCCAGCTCAAACTACTAATGTTACATTGAAAATTAAAATATAAATATTTACAAAGATGCTAAAGGAAAAATTACATGATTTATGAATAAACAAATTGTTTGAATTAGGGTGTGTCCTGTTTAACTTTATATCCTGATTACTGGATCTTGAAAAAAAAGATAATTCATCGAACTCATACTCTAAAAACAATTTGATTTGTTGAAGTAATAGTCCTAAAGTGCAGAAAAAAGAAACTATTTTTTTTAAAAATTAATTTAGGATTAACTAGTGATTAAATGTTTAAATTTAGACTGAAGTAAGTGTTGCTGTATAAATCTTCAGGTATTGTCTGCTCAAGATAAATGAGATTCTATCTCAATGAACATGAACTTATACAGGAACATTTTCAATATTAAATAAAAAATTATATTTCAATGTATTATTATTTTGCAACTAGAAATGTTTGAATTTAATCAACCAGATATAGGCTGAAAATGGTTAGGGTTCGGTATACAGAAATAATAGTAATCTGGATTATCTCTCTAGGAAGTCTGGTGAGTCAATTTTTTATAATTTATTGAAAATGATGGAAGTAATAAACCTCAAAAAATTATAAAAAAAAAGAAATAATAGTATATATAATATAATAGAAAAAGTAGTGCTTAGTCCTTTAATATAAATAGAATTGGTATATAGAAATGAGATTTTGCTGTTCTTTTGGTAGACAAACAATTTGAATTGTAGGTAGTTTTGCAAAGGACTCCTCCAGTTTCCTCTCTTGATTATTTATGGAATAAAGTTCTAGTATTGCTTTCAATTAATAGATTGAAACTTAATGATAATATCTGGATTTGAAGATTCAATTCCACTGTGATTTTAATTTTAGTAAAAATAAATGGTTTTGTAGTTCATATGTACAGATCCAACCGATGATTTCATCTTCTGAGACTTTACTAAGTTTACTTTGAGGGACGATTTATTTCCCTACAACCAATTACACATCATGTAAAGTTTGAAATTCAATTTATTTTTCACTCAAAACAAAAACTTATTGTTAAAAAACTACTCATCAATTATGATTTTACCCTACCTTCATCTTTAAAGATAATTAGGAAAAGTATTATTTTCTCCTTGGAAGATTTTCTTAGATATTTTTTAATAATGGAAGATTAATAGTTGATGTATGTAATAAATTGTTAGAAGATATTCAGTATGACTCTCAATAAAGATACAAAGTCATTAATCTTCATTGACTGCCAGCCAGGCTATCTTCATACAATCTATTTTTCAATAAATGTAATATTTTATTTTGGTTACAGATTTCACAATATTTTTCAATGTATCACTAAATTTTTTTAAAACACCATAATTAAAAAATTACTTAAATAGACCTGAACAAAATCTTTAAATTTTAACACAATTTATTTTATTCAAAAAGATAGTTTTATTTTTCCATCTAAAGCCAATTTGTTCCACAATATACCCAGTACTATTTTACCTAATTTGATTGTGGTTTGATGGGTTATAATATTAGGGTCAATATTAACAAACAATTGTATGGGTTATAATACTAAGATCTATATTAACAAACATCTATATGGGTATCTATATTTTCTATCTATATATGTGGAAACAAGTAGATAAATAATTAGCCAATTACAATATGAGAAAATACCAATGGATTTATTTTATTAATAATTCATCATTTGGAAAATAATTCCTTGGACCTAAGTCACTAACGACAAAATCTGGGTTAACAGTTTTGATAAACTACGTATAAAAAAAAGGAAAGAAATATCCCCAGAGGTCAGCACTATCCACGTTCACAAAAGGTTCAGTCGTAATAGTTCAATTAGTAGCCAAAAGAAAGCAGCACTTCCCGGCTTAGGCAGGTTTGGAAACAAAGGAGTTTGAAATCTTTATTCAGTAACAGGAGGATAGAAACTTACAGGAGTTCGAACACTAGGTATAGAATCCTAAGGTGGTGGTTCTAATAACTGCCGCTAGTTGGCGGTAACATCGATCTCACTGCAGGCCCGAAAGTTGAATTCCTATAGATTCCTAATCTCCTATTACTAAAGAAAATTTTGAGCTCAGTTTCCAGATGTGCTTGAGCTGGGAAGTGCTGCTCTCTTTTGGCTACTAATTGAACTACTACGACAACTAATTTTGCATGATTGTGCACTACTTACGATATTTATTAAAACTATTGACTTAACTCTGACTACCACTGTATTTTTCAGTGGCTTTGATATTGGTTTGGATGAATTCATTTAACTATAAATTATCAATTTAGGAGTATTTTACTTATTACTTAGTATTTTTACTTGTAATATATGCATTTATGTTATATATAATTATTGAAGCTACCAATACACACAATATCTTATGGAAACTATTTCTTGTTTTCTGATGGAAAAATAAAGTGTTTTTAGAGAAAATGATTGCACAAAAGTTTTTAGCATTTTACATTAGACTCCTATAGTAATTTATTCTAAAATTATGTTTTTTGTACCAGATTTTTTCTAATATAAACTAATACAGTAATATTGTGAAATTTGTTACTAACAGAAAAAATTTTTAAGAACAAAATTAGGGATATAAGCTTCTGCCAGCTAGTAGTATCATGTATTTAAAAAACATTTCAGAATGAGAGTAGGTATCTTGTAGAGCTCACTAAAATTATTAAGTACTACAGTATTCATATATGGTTTTCATATTATAGTTAAGTTTTTTTATTACAGTTTTCTTTAACCAAATGAAATAATATAAATGTGAAATTGAGGGATAATCTAATAAAACATAATGTTTCTACTTCTCATATATAGAAGTTTTTTAACAAATTAAAATTCTACATCTAAAAATAATTAATTCCATATTTTCAAAACTAACATTTTCCCCAGTCAAATGAATATCACAAATCAACATTTAAAAAAAAATTGCCATGTTTACTTTAGATATTCTTCAAAAGTTGAGCAAAAAATAAATAGAAGTTTTAGAGTAAAATAATTTAAGTTCTATTTATTCATTATTTTCATATTTGTTGTTTAGCTAAAAATATAGAGTTAACTTAGTAAATTTGACTTTGGGTCATTTTAGATGAGTCACTTTGAACATAACTTATGTAATAAATGTATCAAGTTGATTAATAAAATCTTATGTTTAAGGAATATCTAGTTGAGTTGAATGAAGAAAAAATTATACAGATTACAAAAATTGAAGTATTTTAATATTTGGTGTAACAAAGAGAAATCTATTTAATACATACAAAATCTAAGTATCACCTATATAAATTTATTGACATGGATTTCATAATATATTGTCCTAGAACATATGAATATCCTGGTTTACATATTAATATTTTATTAAATTATACAACTAAATTAAAGCTAGCAAATAAAAAAGAACTCATTAAATCCAGAAAACTAAATTTGAGGAAATTGACTATACACTTAAAACTAAATTAAATACAGGAACAAGAAAAAACTTTTTTGTCAAGTTCATCTTTAATATAGCATTTGATTACTTTTTAAAGTTAACAAAAGCTATATTATACATAAATAAAGACCATCAATATTTTTGAAAATAAATTGGATTAAACTTCAAAGGACTTTGTCGTTTTTTGATTTAGAAGTTTACACTA
>NW_027110919.1:2682449-2682829 GCF_000696795.3 Halyomorpha halys | reverse complement strand
ATCATGAATATACCGGTGTTAGTATTGAGAAAATATAAGCTTTGTATGTTCTCCTATAGATTTAAACAGATGCATTAAACATTATTGGTATGAAAGAAACTAATAATAACTAAGAGTATAGAAAATCAAAAATGTGGTGTACAATCAATCGTAAAATGTGAAAATCAAATACCAATCCTTATTTCATAATTTTTATTTTCTTTTTTCAACTTAATTTATGCCTCTATCATGAATAACTAGCATAGTTGTTTGTCCATGGATTAAGTAGGCTTTTAACTTCTACATATCCACTCCTCATTTTTTCACACTCTTTCCTTTAGTCCTACATGACTAGCATCCTAACGACCTGTCATGTTAACTCCCAATCCCTTCCGGCACAT